>NC_134088.1:109929141-110231885 GCF_000715075.1 Nicotiana tabacum | reverse complement strand
ACTTTAGCATTGCCTTTGATCAATATTTTTCAGTGTCTTGGGAATTTTAGAATCCAAATCATGGAGTTTGGACTATCATGTCATTGCAACAAATTTTTAGTTTCAATCGGCATGTCCTAACTTAAACAACAGCCACATTTAAAAGATAATTGAACATGGTACCTATTTAGGCTATTAATCTCAGAGTAAAAATTATTAAGAACTTAATCACTATTTTTTTATTAGTATAGTTGAAAGGATTTAACTTATATGTACTGAGAGTACAAAAGATTATATACAATCAGTATATTTTAACCAGTTATAACAAATTATTTACTGCAATTTACATTACCAAATTACTATTGTGATATATCATTTTAACATGATGGTGTAAGAAACTGGACACTTAAGTGCACAGAAAGTAGTTGGTTGTCATTGTGAAATGTGGTGAGTGTAAGAGTCCTTCGTGATTTTTTATACTTCAATACCACACAAGAGGGAGTGATTTGTGTGGTGTCCAATTTTTCGCGTGCACAAATTATAGAAGGACATGGTTCTTCTATGTGTTCCTTATACTACTGTTGCGGAATAATAAATGCAGAAGTAAAGAACACAAGTATTTTTACGTGAAAAACACCTAGCTCAAAAGGTGAAAAAACCACGACCTACTACCAGTAGGATTTTTCCTAACACTTCACTAAATCACCGAACCAAAAACAACGTTTATAAAACTCTTGTAAACCTAAAGATTATCTCTAACTCTTTGTGGCAAACAGATTCAGACTGTTACAACAATTTCAAGTTAACTCTAACTTGAACAATATACTCACAGTACCTAGTACAATTTGCTTCTAAGAAAGCTGAAATGTACAACTCAAAAGCCCTACTACAATTGAAGTATAATAAAAGACAAACACTTGGAACTGGTTCTTCTATCTGGTTCATGTAGCTTCAAGTTCTCACACTTGAATCGCACAGGAATTGCTTGCAAAATGCCTTGTTATTTTTCTCTCAACTCTCGTTTAACTTTATCGTTTGTGCGTACCTGTAAAATGAGAACATACTGAAATATATAGAGTTAGTAGAATAAGATTAACTAGAGTAATTCCATATGCTTCCATGGTGGAAGAGTTCTAGTTATCTTCAACTTCTAACTCCTCCCTTATCTGGGATAGAGTTCTCTTCGAGTAAAGAGTCTTTGTCACGACCCGAAAGTTCCCACCGACGGGACCGAGATGGCGCCTAACATTTCACTTGCTAGGCAAGCCAACGTTAGAAAATCGTTAAACCAATTCCTTATTTCCATTCAGTAAATAACAATAATTAACTCAGATGAAATATAAGAGGTGCGAAATTTTATAAAACTGTATTAATTACTACCACCCGGATCTGGAGTCACAATTCACGAGCATTCTAGAATTTACAACAAGTAATGGTCTGAAAGAAATACAACTGCCTGAATGAAAGAAAAAAGTAAGACATAAAGGATAGACGGGGACTTCAAGGTCTGTGGACGCTGACAGATCTACCTTGAGTCTCCGGATAATAGACCAGTAGCAAATCTCGATCAACCTGAGCCGGTATCAAAATCTGCACAAAAAGTGCAGAGTGCAGCATCAGTACAACCGACCCCATGTACTGGTAAGTATCGAGCCTAAACTTGACGAAGTAGTGACGAGGCTAGGACAAGACACCCACATATAACCTGAACAGTATAATCATGCTAGTGGCAACAACAGTAAATAAGAAATAATGCAAAAATAATGGGAGGGGAACATACAGTGGGGAAATACAACATAAGGAGTGAGAATAATGAAAAGACATAATTAAACCAGAAATCCTTAAACGAATTGAACAATTAAGACAGCAAGGAAAACTACACGGCATCACCCTTCGTGCTTTACTCTCAACCTCACCAAATAATAAATAAGACTGCACGGCATAAATAAATTACTCTCAACCTCAACCTCACCCTTCGTGCTTTTACTCTTTTCCTCACAATATAAATAAATTATGCACGGCATCACCCTTCGTACTTTACACTCTTCCTCACAATATAATTAAATTATGCACGGCATCACCCTTCGTGCTTTACACTCTTCCTCACAATATAATTAAATCAATAACAACGGATAGAGAGGAGTTTCACAAGAAAATCAATATTTCATAAATGATTACTTTCATAATTTAACATCTCAACCTCGAATCAATATTCACAATTTTATCGACCTTGGTGGAACTGGATACAAGTTTCCCAATATTTCAACAATAACAATAAGCATGGGTAACAAGATTTAAGACTACAAATTTGCAATAATGGAATTTCACTAGCGTACTATGACTCGACCACAACGTATAGATGCTCGTCACATCAACTATACGGCGTATTCAACAACAAAACACATAGCAAATACTCACACAATACCTATTCCCTCAAGCCAAAGTTAGACACAACACTTACCTCGCTCCGAATGCCACTTAATTCTCAATTATAGCTTTTCCTTTGGAATTCTCCTCCAACCCACTCGTATCTATTCAAAAATGACTCAATAGTATCAAATATTTCTAAAGGAATCAATTACACTGCATAAATCTAGATTTCCTAAATTTTCCCCCCAAAAGTCGAAAATCGACCCCGGGCCCGCTTAGTCAAAACCCGATGTTCGGACCAAAATTCATTCACCCATTCACCCATTCACCCCTGAACCCGAATATATAATTGGTTGTGGAATCCGACCTCAAATCGAGGTCTAAATTCCCAAATTACCGAAATCCCTAGTTTCTACCCTAACCCTTAATTCTACCATGAAAACTCTAGATTTTTAGTTAAACATTCAAGAAATGTAATGGGTAATTGAAAGAAAATGGTTTAGAATCACTTGCCAACACTTTGGGGAAGAAAATAACTCTTGGAAATCGCCTCTACCCGTTTGGTTCTTGAAAATGTTGAAGAAATGGTTCAAACCCGTGTTTGGAGTCTGTTTTAAGCCACTAGACAGGCCTTCATCGCATTCGCGAGAGTCCTGTCACGATCGCGATGCACAATGGCCTAAGGCCTTCGCGTTCGAGAGTCTTCCTACACGTTCGCATAAGGCAACTCCCCCTTATCCTTCGCGTTCGCGACCTAGTAGACGCGTTCGCGTAGAAGAACATGACCAACCCTCCCTTAGGTCCCCAAGTGCTTCGCATTGGCGAAGGGTAAATCCCCCATCACTTCGCGTTCGCGACCAGGCCTTCGCGTTCGCGAAGAAGAAGTCTCAGCCTCACCAGTTTACTCTTCACGTTCGCGAGAAGACCTTCTCGAATGCGAAGAAGGATATGCCAGACACCAGAATCTGCAGAAAACCAGATTTTTTCCCAAGTCCAAAAAATCTCGTGGCCTATCCGAAACTCACCCGAGCCCTCGGGGCTCCAAACCAAGCATGCACACCAGTCTAAAAATATCATACGAACTTGCCCGTGCAATCAAATCGCTAAAATAACACCTAGAACTACGAATTTAGCACCAAATCAAATGAAATTCTCAAGAACACTTTAAAATCCATATCCTCTCAATTGGACATCCGAATCACGTCAAATCAACTCCGTTTCTCACCAAATTTCACAGAAAAGTCTTAAATATCATAATAAAACTGTACCAGGCTCCGGAACCAAAATACGAACCCGATAGTAACAATGCTAAACATCGATCAATTCTAAAAAATAATTAATTTTTCGACTTTTAATTTTTATCAAAAATTCATAACTTGAGCTAGGGACCTCCGAATTCAATTCCGGATATACGCTTAGGTCCCATAATTCGATACGAACCTACCGGGACCGTTAAAATACGAATCTGGGCCCGTTTACCAAAAATATTGACCAAAGTCAACTAAAATCAACTTTTCAGGCAAAAATTCTTATATTCATTAGTTTTCAACATAAAAGTTTTCCGGAAACCTGCCCGGACTGTGCACGCAAATCGAGGAGGATAAAAATGAGATTTTAAGGCTTAAGAGCGCAGATTCGAGTTCTAAAACATAAGATGGTCTTTTGGGTCATCACAATCTCCACCTCTAAAACAACCGTTCGTCCTCGAACGGACATAGAAAAGTGCTTGGGCTGGTGAAAAGGTGGGGGTATCTACTCCGCATATCGGACTCGGACTCCCAAGTAGCTGCCTTAATAAGCTGACTTCTCCATTGCACTCGAACTGAAGGGTAACTCTTTGACCTCAACTGACAAACCTGCCGGTCGAGAATGGCCATCGACTCCTCCTCGTAAGTCAAATCCTTGTCCAACTGGACAGAGCTGAAATCTAACATGTGGGACGGGTCACCATGATATTTCCGGAGCATAGACACATGGAATACCGGATAAACAGAGGATAACACTGGAGGTAGCGCAAGTCTATAAGCTACCTCCCCCACTCTCTCGAGGATCTCAAATGGCCCGATATACCTAAGGCTCAACTTGCCCTTCTTCCCGAACCTCATTACGCCCTTCATGGGTGATACCCGAAGTAACACTATCTCTCCGACCATGAATGCAACATCACGAACTCTACAGTTGGCATAACTTTTCTACCTGGACTGAGCTGTGCGAAGTCGATCCTGAATAATCTTGACCTTATTCAAGGCCTCCTGAACTAAATCTGTACCCAATAACCGAGCCTCTCCCGGCTCGAACCGCCCAACTGGCGACCGACACCGCCTACCATATAATGCCTCATAGGGAGCCATCTGAATGCTCGACTTGTAGCTGTTGTTATAGGCGAACTCTGCCAGGGGCAAGAACTGATCCCACGATTCTCCGAAGTCTATAACACAAGCGCGGAGCATATCCTCCAATATCTGAATAGTACGCTCAGACTGCCCGTTCGTCTGAGGATAAAATGTTGTGCTCAACTCAACCCGCGTACCCAACTCACACTGTACTGCCCTCCGAAAGTATGAGGTAAACTGCGTACCTCGATCTGAAATAATATGCACGGGCACCCCGTGAAGGCAAATAATCTCACGAATGTAAATTTCAGCTAACCTTTCTGAAGAATAGGTAGCTGCCACTGGAATGAAATGTGCTGACTTGGTCAACCTGTCCACAATGACCCCAAATTGCATCAAATTTTCTCTGAGTCCGTGGGAGTCCAACAACAAAATCCATAGTGATACGCTCCCATTTTCATTCAGGAATTTTTAACTTCTGAAGCAACCTACCAGGTCTCTGATGCTCATACCTAACTTGATGACAATTCAGACACCGAGCTACATATGCAACTATATCCTTTTTCATTCTCCTCCACCAATAATGTTTCCACAAATCTTGATACATTTTGGTGATACCTGGATGAATAGAATACTTGGAACTGTGTGCCTCTTCAAGAATTAATTCACGAAGCCCATCCACATTAGGCACACAAATGCGACCCTGCATTCGCAGAACTCCATATTCCCCGACATCAACCTGTTTGGCATCACCGTGCCGCACCGTGTCCTTAAGGACAAATAAACGAAGATCATCATACTGCCTCTCTCTAGCGTGGTCATATAAAGAAGACCGAGCAATTGTACAAGCTAGGACATGGCTGGGCTCAGAAACATCTAACCTCACGAACTGGTTGGCCAAGGTCTGAACATTCAATGCAAGCAGTCTCTCACCAACTGGAATATATGCAGGGCTACCCATACCGACTGACTTTCTACTCAAAGCATCGGCCATCACATTTGCCTTCCCGGGATGAAACAATATGGTGATATCATAGTCTTTCAATAGCTCCAGCCACATCCTCTGCCTCAAATTGAGTTCCTTCTGCTTGAACAAATACTGCAAGCTCCGATGATCAGTGAATACCTCAAATGGCACGCCGTAAAGATAGTGCCTCCAAATCTTCAGCGCGTGAACAATGGTTTCCAGTTCTAAGTCATGAACAGGATAATTCTTCTCGTGAACTTTTAATTGCCGCGACGCATATGCAATTACCTTGCCATCTTACATTAATAATGTACCAAGCCCAATGTGAGAGGCGTCACAATATACCGTATACGATCCTGAATCTGTGGGTAATACCAACACTAGCGTTGTAGTCAAAGAGGTCTTGAGCTTTTGAAAGCTCAACTCACACTCGTCTGACCGTCTAAATGGGGCACCCTTTTGGGTCAATCTGGTCTTAATAGTTGTTCAAAATCAATTACAGAATCGTCAATTAACTTCATGTTAACAAAAATCTCGTTTCAACCCTTCACAATACTAATAACGAGATGTGAGGCATGAAGACCTCATAATTATTTTTCCGAATTAACGAGTCACATTTAACGCCACCTGGGCAGGCACCTACCTCGTAGGTTACAACTCAATATTACAACACGAATTTGGCAAGTATGCATAGAGAATTTCATACAAAACATTTTCAAATAAGCCTAGCAAGCATGACTCCCTATTAGTACTATAATACAAAAATAATTTTCACAAGGGAGAATTTAAACATAAGAATTTTTATCACAAGGATCTCATCCTTATATAACTTCCACCGCAGCTCATAACCCGGTTTAAACATATCAATTTATTTTAAAATACGAGGACCTCGACCTCAAATCTGAATCATAAGTAATATGCACATCTTGCCAATCGAAACTTTCCATTTTATCCTTTTAAATAACTTTCATTAAACAAAATCACAACACATGATGAACCCCACACTGGTAGGCATATAATTCACAATTTGTAAATAAATTATCCGGAAATACATCAAAACATACCGAAATAAGTACCAGAAAGGCACCTTTAGCCTCACAGATCTTATTAGAGTACATCATGGAATGATAGGTGTAGTTATCTCCATAAAACCTCCCAACATAAGTAAACACATAAGTAGATTATAGAATTACGAAGCTCACTCATTAGTGGATCACAATAGGAGGACTCGTCTTGATACTCAGAACCAAATCAAGTTAAGAAAATTATTCCTTTATTTTAAATCGAGGTCGTACCTATAACAACACCATCTGATGTAACGACCTCCACCATACCATAAAACAAACAGAACAACGGCTGGGTCTCCACCTCTAGGACGCCTTTTACCCGCCTGTCCTCCACCCTTAACTGATCGTTTGGGTGGTATAGTAACTGCAATGGGGCACGTAGCCTGAGTGCTTTGATGAAATATGCATCTCCCAAGTTTGGGACAATTCTTCTCATGATGTGCCTAGTATCGCCGTATTCATAACAACCCATTTACGGGTTTGGCTACTCATATTGAGTCTGTGCCAGATAACTGGAATAACCATTGTATGAAACTCATGTCAGTGGTGCATAAAAAGAACTTACTGGAGCACCTCGATTAATTCGATGTGCGAACTGGGCTGGCCGACTACCTGAGCCCCCGCCATAATGATTTATACTCACAGAGTAGAATCCACTGAATCCCCCAGAACCTCGAGACGTCTCGGTCTCCTTAGTTTCCTTTTCCCAAACCCCGAACACGTTCTAATATCTTGGCAATTTCTACCACTAGTGGAAATGAAGTATCAGCCTGTAGCCCCCGAGTCATACAAAATTTTACGATCATCATTAAGTCCTTTAATGAGTCCGTGGATTCGCTCTCTAGATGTAGGAAGCACAGTAGAAATATGACAGGCTAACTTATTGAACCCGATGGCATATTATGACACCATCATGGTGACCTGATGCAATCGTTCAAACCCTATGCGCCATGCATTACGGAGAGTCCGGGAAACAAACTCTTTCAAAAGCATTTTTGAGAACCGAGCCAAGTAGGCGGTGTTGTATTGAATGGTCTGCCCTCTTCATAGGCTTGCCACAGACACCTGTGGAGAATTATCTCTCCCAAGGCCAATTTTTCTTCTTTTGTTATGCTGACTCAATATTGTTGAGCTGACCCATTTCTTAACATACTCTTCGATTCTTCTCAGAGGTAACCCTTACCCCTATTTATACACAACGATCACAAAAGTAGAGCTCCATACAGACAAATCTTGGCACAAACTACATAGTCCAGAACATCGTCAACTACTGTACTTCCTCCGAAGCATCCCAAAATCTGCAATCATGACGTCCACGCTGAGTAGATCTTCTGTAAATTTAAAGTCATTTCTCTAACTCCTTTTGGTACTGAAGTATAGGATTATTAAGTAGGTGGGTATACCGCAAGTACCAACCTTATCCTCTACAAAATCTCAGGCCTTAAACATGTGTAAATTTTTTTGGGGAACCTTTCAGTATCACATATATACAATTCGGGCCAAAACTGATATAACACATGACCCCGCAATCCATACATTGATAGTGGACTCCCCCCTTCTCGGCGCGAAGTCATAGTTCACCACGTCCGATAGTCCACAATGTTAACCTTCACAGCTTGTATAAATCAACCAGATGCCAAGGTCCGTTGCATCCCCCACCTGATTCACTGGGTGATCTCTTAATACGTCCGTATCTTCAGTCGGAATCACACGTTGAGGAAATGTTTGAGCATCTCTGGCTCCCTCGTAGTTTATCTGCGGCATCACGAACCGTCGACGCATAACTGATACCAAGTGCGCAATGTCATACACGAGTGGATACAAAGGAATACGAGATATAGGTTTCAAGTAAAAATTAATGCCGCACAATAAGGAATGAAAGAAGTGATATTGTTCCTAAACTTTATTGCCTCTGAGAGATAAGTACAGACGTCTCCATACCGATTCTTCAGACTCTACTAAGTTTGCTCGTGACTCGTGAGACCTATGTAACCTAGTGCTCTGATACCAACTGTCATGACCGGAAATTTCTCATATACGGGACCGTGATGGTGCCTAATATTTCACTTGCTAGGCAAGCCAACGTTAGAAAATCGTTAAACAAATTTCTTATTTTCATTCAGTAAATAACAATAATTAACTAAGATAAAATATAAGAGGTGCGTAATTTTATAAAACTGTATTAATTACTACAACCCGAATTTGGAGTCACAATTCACGAGCATTCTAGAATCTACAACAAGTAATGGTCTGAAAGAAATACAACTGTCTGAATAAAAGAAAACAGTAAGACATAAAGGATAGATGGGGACTTCAAGGTCTGTGAACGCCGACAGATCTACCTTGAGTCTCCGGACAGTAGACCAGTAGCAAATCTCGATCAACCTGAGCTGGTATCAAAATCTGCACAAAAAGTCACTACAAAAAAATGTTAAATTTGCGGAGGTTTTATTGTGGCGGTTACTGTAACCTCCGCAATTTATATCAAATTGTAGGGATTTATTTACCCTCGCAAATATATTATATTTACGGCGGTCAGTAACCTCTGCAAACCTAAAAAGAAATAGCGCCCGCTAACCCCAATGTTTCCCTCGTTTTTTAGTCCTTTCCCTCTCTTTTATTCCCAAATTTCTATGTGCTAGAGTAAAATAGCGCCCACTAACCCCTTTCTCATTTCACCTACCCTTCAAATTAAAAAACCCTTTTTCAATCCCAAACCCCTTTCTCATTCTCCGATTTCTTAAATTTTCTTACAAAATTATCTCATGCTTGCTTGAAATATTGTACGTATGTCTGTCTGTCATAGCTTCTCTGCTCAAGCCCGTGTAGCGCTCTAGAAATCCAAATTCGTCTTTTGATTTTGCTCTCTGCTTTGATTTTCCTCTTTTGTAAAATCAGCCTCGAAAGCTATCAACCCAGAAAACTTCAGATCTATCAATCAGTTGGATGTAAGTTTATTTGATTTTGCTCTTTCATACAAATTCCTCTTCACAACAAGGCTCGAAAAGATCTGAAGCTCCCAATCCTTTGATTTTGCATTTTTGTAAAATTTACCTAGAAAGCTTTCTTCATGCACGTGAGTTTTAAGTTTATTTTCTCTGTTAATTTGTGTTTTTCCTTTTCTAATTTTTTCTCTTTCTTTCATCTTGATGTTTTTTGATTCTCAACAGAAAGGAGCAAAAATTTGGTAGAATCGGTGTATTTTGAAAAAGGATATAACACGCTTTGTTGAATTCGAGATATAAGTCCTCTTTCTCCTTTGGCATTAGGTATTATAGATTCTAAAATTTAAATTTTTTGTGTATTTTGTAGGTTACTTTTTGTGATTTGGATCTTAATTGAAATATTTTCTTTTGCATGTGTATTTTAGAACTCCTGGGGACCTTCAGAGAAGACGCAATTGTCACTGGCTCCTCTTTTTGCTCTGCGTTGTGTTTGAATCAGTCTCAAGGTACTATTTTAGTGTTGAATATTAATTTTTTTTCTTTCCAGATTTAAATTCGTTTTGTTGTATATGTGTTTGAAAATTATTTTTCTGGAGTTGCGATTTAATTGGTGATGTTTACAAATATGCAGTTTTCAAAATGTGTTATTTCTGGGAATTATAATTTAATATGAGTTTACAATTTGGTTTCTGCAAGTTCCGAACTGGCTGTATGTATAATATATTTATTATTTTCGGGGTTTAAAGTTGGGGAATGTGGCATTTTGATGCTATATTTCTTGTTCTATTCACTGAATAAGGATTTTCTGCTTGGAATTTAGTTCTTGGTAAATACTGAAACAGACAACGAGGATACTGTCCATATATATAACAACGAGGATACTTCTGCTTGGATGTATTCTTGGTTTAATAACTTGAAAAATAACATAAACTGTTATTACCGATTTAATCGAACTGATATTGTAAGAAAATTTACACTGTCCATATATATAATTTAAACTCTATTGAAGAATCATGTCGCTTTAGTTTTTCCATATCTGTACAAGCCAGAGCTAGTGACAAATACAATGGAAAATACCCCCAAAATCTATTTTATGTGATATATATTTTTTATTAGTTTGTTAGAAAAAGAGAAAGGATAGTAAAAGAGAAAAGATCAAAGGAAAGAGTTTAAAGGATAGATGAAGACTGTCTCACTATTGAAAGAATTGAGAAATATTTTTTTTTTCTAGTTCAAGCTTCCTACTATGTAATACAATCTGATCTCTGAATTTCTCCTTTTAAGACTCAAGAATAAAGAACAAACCTTTCTTTGGATTATTAGTTTAATATTCTCCAAAAGTTGATGTCTTTAAATTTTGTGTTGTACTTTTGTTTTATTTGCATAGAGTTGGTCTTCTTGTCTTTTTTTTTTATTTATTTTTTATTTCCTTTGTTCTTTTTGCTTTTTTCATGTGTCAATTGTTTAAGATTATAATTTAAGAGGTGTGAAAAATAGTAAATTTTGTCTTGGAATTTATGTTCTGTCTTCTTCTCTTTAAAAGTCTATTTCTCACTATGAAGTAAAGTGATAGATGAAATATCAGTGCGTCATACTTACATACTGCTGTACATGTGTTATATATTTTAGTACATACTCTTTTTCTTCATTAGATATATGCCCCATTCAATCATAACTAGCTAGAAAGAATTCTAGCAAAATTCTATTACCCACTACTATAATATTTTTATGTTAAATCACTGATCATTTGGTATGTGGTTGTTGTACGTAAGGACTGGTTTCTCAAAGATGGATTGTCACATGAAAATTCATTGAATTAGGAGATAAGGGGAAAAATTATTTAGATATCTGGTAGTACATTTATATGTTGAATATATATGTTAAACTATATATATTCTATTGAAGTGTTGTACATTAAATAACTATTTACAATTTCAATCTACAACAGTTACTAAATCCTTTGTTGAGGTACCAATAACAGTTACATATACACTTTAGGATTTTGAAAAAGCTAGATCAATAGAATAAATTTAGCACACCGACAATCGCTTGAACATGTTGTACTAATTAAACATGCATGTAACAAGTTCCCGGCCTTGTTCACGCCGCAATTCCTACAAAATTTTATAATGTTATTGCGTTGATAAGTTACTAAATCGTCCTTTCTCATGGAAATATTGTAGGTTACAGTAAAGACTCTTGCTCAGAGAAATCCTTATCGGTGGCTCACTTCTGAAAGGTTATATATCAATACCTTTCATGGATAAATCTTGGATTGAAATACCTAGAAATACAACAAAGTATTTACTTGGTTTGAATCAATTTCTAAATTTTGCATTTAAGAATGCTTCTATAGGAGATAGAATAAAATGTCCGTGTCCTAAATGTGGTTTTGGGAAGTGGCAGATTAGAGAGATAGTGTACGATCATTTGATTAGCAAGTCATTCCCTCAAAATTATGTCACTTGGATTCTTCATGGGGAAACAGAAGTGTTGGAGAACTCTAGAAGCACAGAGGTTATCCCGGATGCATTGCCTCCTGAAAATCCTATGGAATTGTTGATAAATGAAGCATTCCCGGGTTTAAGGCATGAGGGCATTGATGCAGGTCCATCACAATTAGTTGGAGAAGAAGAAATAGTAAATGATCTGCCTTCTTTAAATAATAAAGAATTTTTTGAGTTGCTTAGAGATGGAAGTGAAGAATTATATGAAGGGTCCAAGTACTCGAAGCTAGAATTTTTGTTACAGTTGTATCACATAAAGTGTTTGTCTGGGCTAAGTGATAAGGGAATGACTATGCTGCTAGATTTACTGAATGATGCATTTGGATTTGCAAAGATACCTAATTCTTTTTATGAGGCCAAGAATACCATCAAAAAGCTTTGTCTTGATTATATCAAGATAGATGCTTGTCAAAACGATTGCATGTTGTACTGGGGAGATGATGCTAATGAAGAAACATGCAAGCATTGTCATACTTCTAGATGGAAGCCAACTAAGAAGAGCAACAATAATCACATGTCTACTACGGGAAAGAAGAAAAAGAAGCAAAAGATGCCCGCAAAAATTTTGCGTTACTTTCCACTGAAACCAAGATTGCACAGATTGTTCATGTGCTCTAAAATTGCAGAGCATATGAGATGGTATGTGAAAGATAATAACAGAGATGGAATCATGAGGCATCCCAGAGATGGTGAGGCATGGAAAAGATTTGATACTACTTTTTTTGAATTTGCTTCTGATCCTAGAAATGTTCGATTAGGCCTAGCTAGTGATGGTTTCAATTCTTTTGGTATGATGAGTACTAATTATAGCATTTGGCCAATGATTTTGGTTCCATATAACCTTCCACCTTGGTTGTGTATGAAGCAACCAAATTTTATCCTCTCAATGATCATTCCAGGTCCACGAACGGCGGGGAATAATATAGATGTATACCTACAACCGCTTATTAAGGAGTTGAATGAGTTGTGGCGTGAAGGTGTGGAAACTTATGATTCATCAAAGAAGGAAACGTTTAGAATGTGAGCAGCTCTTATGTGGACAGTTAGTGACTTTCCTGGACTTAAAATTTTATTTGGTTGGAACACACATACTGGTTTTGTATGTCCATCTTGTAATTTTGACACAGAACCTTGTCGACTTCGTCATAGTAGAAAGTGGTGCTTTATTGGTCATCGCCGGTGTTTGGCAAGAAATCATAAATTTAGATTGATGAAGCTTCATTTGTTTGGCAATACGGAAGAGAGAAACCCTCCAAGGAAGTTAACTCGGTCAGATATTTTGAATCAAGTGGAAGAAATTGATGTTACATTTGGAAAACCAGCAGAATTGAATGAAAGAAGGAAAAGAAATCGACAAAAAGGTACCGAGAAAAGTGCAACTCAACAATGGAGGAAAAAAAGCATATTCTTCAATCTTCCATATTGGGAATTCAACTTGTTGCGCCATAATTTAGACGTTATGCACATTGAGAAGAATGTGTTTGATAATATTATATACACTTTGCTACATGATAAAGACAAATCAAAGGATCATGTTAAGGCTCGAAAAGATCTAAAAGATATGGGTATAAGGCGTGATCTTTGGCCAGATGAGTATGAGAATTGTCGGCTTGCTTCGTTTGCAATTCCAACAAATAAAAGAGTCGACTTTCTCAAAACTTTAAAAAATATCTTGGTCCCAGATGGTTACTCAAGTAATATCTCTCGTTGTGTTGATCTAGATAAAAAGAGGATATTTGGACTAAAAAGCCATGATTGTCATATCATTATGGAACAATTGTTGCCCATAGCAATTTGAAATGTGCTTCCAAATCACGTTGTTGCAGTCTTGGTAGAGCTTTCATCCTTTTTTAGACAACTTTGTTCGAAAAGCTTGAGCCTCTTGGACCTAGAAAAGCTACAAGATCGGATTGTACTCACACTTTGCCATTTAGAGATGTTGTTCCCTACATCCTTTTTTATTGTAATGGTTCATTTAATTGTCCCTCTAGTGGATAAAGTAATACAAGGTGGACCGGTACATTATCGGTGGATGTATTTTGTTGAAAGGTAAAACATTACTTATTCAACATAATTTCAATCGATCTTATAATAGTAATTCAAAGTAATTGTTTATTCTAATACCTTTTTATTTTGGTTATAGATTGTTAGGTCATTTCAAGTCCCTTATAGGGAATAAAGCACAACCAGAAGGTTCCATAGCTGAGGGTCACATTGTTGAAGAAGACCTAACTCTTTTTTCTCGTTATTTTGAGGATATTGAGTCGAAGGTAAATAGGCCTAAACGTGTAAACGATGAACCAAATCTTAATGAGGATTCTGAAATGTCATCTATATTTCCTACACAAGGTAAACCCGTCGGAGGTTCTGAAACATTCACATTGACTCAACTTGAGAAGACTCAAGCTCATCGATATGTGTTACTTAATTGTGCAGCAGTAAAGCCGTTTATTAGGTAAGAAAAATAAATTAATTTATTTTTTTACAAAAACTTTGAGTGGAGTGATTAAAATTGATACAATTAACTCCTTTTTAGTGAATTTAGGGATTGCATAAGAAGGAGTTCAAGGGGCCGGAGACCTGCAGCAACCGAAGTAGAAAGGAGAGTTAATAAAGAGTTTTCTGATTGGTTTCCAAAGCGAGTGAGTGAAAATGCTTGTCTATGCTTAATTAACTTTCTTGTTTTAATTTTGAATATTTGACAAAAAGAATTTTGTCTATTTAGATTATGAATCCGGATATAATAAACACAATCTCTACTGATTTGGAGTTTCTAGCATAAGGTCCATGTCCAGATGCGAGAAGGTTCACTGCTTATAACATTAATGGATTCAAATTTTGGACATTGTCTAGAGAACAAGGATCAAAAACTCAAAATAGTGGAGTTTTTCTTACCTCTGACACCTCTTGTATTGCATCCAACGCTGACAGAAATGCGAGGCAAGCATATTTGCCATATTATGGGAAGATGGAGGATATTATTGAGCTTAATTATTATGGTCAGTTTAAGGTTGTGCTCTTCAAATGCCAGTGGGCTGACACTACGCGAGATAGAGGGTTCAAAAGAGATGCTTGGAATTTTAACTGTGTTAATTTTTCTAGATTGATTCACACTGGTGATCGTGAGGAGCATGATCCTTATATTGAAGCATCTCAAGAAAATATAGTATACTATGTTAATGATGAAACTGATGAAGGTTGGAGTGTGGCGGTACATTTAAAGCCAAGAGATTTGTTTGATATGGGAGAGGCGGTTGAAGGAGAAATATACGAGAATGAGCCATTCCAACAACAAGAATTTGAAAATTTTTTTGATGTTAATTATGAAAATGTACAACAACTTGCAATAGAGAAGCATATGTTTGAATAGGAATTAGGCCAGTCCTTAGGTTTTCCTCCAGTTCTTCATGGTGAGTATTTTTCATCCCTTTGAGAATCAAATATATATCATTATATTTAATTTTATATCATTATAGAATTTGCATCAGATTTGCATTTACTTGCCATGTTTTAGTTCTGGAGATGAATATGTCTATCTTATTCAAGTTTAACAGGATGCATGTGTGAATTGTTTCTTCTTAAATTATTCGACTTTGCTTCTACTAATTTTGTGAACTCCTGCTTTTATTTTATTGCTTGTAGGTATGCCGAAGCCCAAGCGTTACGAGAACTTCCAGAACTCAATTCAGCCAGCATCTACATCACAAGGTGTAGCACAACCATTATCAACTGAATCAACACCTTCGCATTTTGATGATACATCACAAGTTCAACTGAGAGCACGACCAACACCTTCAAGGCATGTTGCAGCAAATCCGATTCTGTCAGATCAGACAACAACACAACAGGTTCCATCAGTCGGGGCCGCATCACAACCACCACTATCTAGAAAGTGTAGTGGACGTGTGTCTACGCAACATTGGATTGTAGATGGAATAGGTATGTTATTGCCATTCATTTATACATTCTGTCTATTTTACGCCGCAACTAACAATATGTTACCTCAAAGAATACATAACCTATGCTTAATGCTTCTCATCACTTTACATTCGTTATCAAACCTCTTGGATCCATCCTCATTTTACCAATTTAGAAGATATTTTTCCTTCTAAATTGTAGGAGAGATTAATTCTTTTAAGGTACTGAAGCTTGCCTGATAACTCATTTGATTGTTACTTGATGGTTTGACATTCTGCCTAAGAACCCACCTAATAATCTGTTGCCTCAAAGAATAGAGAACCACATTGATTTTTGTTTTTATCTTTTAAGATTCACAAGGAGCTAGCAAGATACTTAAAGTAAAGAAAAGGGACGTGTTAAATTTATCTAATGGAGAGCGTATTGTGGTTGATTTTGACGACACGGATTCTCCCATTGGTGAAGGACAAGGCGTTCTTGCAGGCTTTTGTGGAATTTTAGAAACTGACTGCTCCATTTTTTCAATTCACTTTGAGAAATGGTCGGATTTACCTGTGACAATCTTCAATCATTGTTATGATTGATTTATAAAGGTATTTTTGAGGCATACAATATCTCGGTTTTATGTCATTAGATTTTATATTTGCATGTAATAATTATCTAACCATTGGTTTATTCTTGAAGCCACGATTTTGTTTTCGGACAACTTAGTCAAATGCAAGACGATATGTTTATAATTCTATGTGTAAGAAGTGGGACGCAAAAAGGCTAAAGTTGTTTGATAAGGTCTATGATCCACTTAAAAGTAGAGCTGACATAATGGATAGCGTTCCATTGGGAATTTTACCGGATCAATGGATTTCTTATGTTGATTACCACTTTAAAGAAAAGACACAGGTATTTATTTCAAAGAGAGACTGTATTCTTCAAAACTCAAAATGAGTCACCTAAATTCATGGGAATTGAACTTTCTTCCTTCTCTTGGTATCATTTGTACCTTTGTTCTTTTGTTAAACAGATATTATGGTTTTACAAGTACACAATAGGCAAGTATGTGTAATTCGTGGTATCTTTTTGTAAGGAAATTTATAAAAGAAATGCTGAAATTCGGAAGAAACAAATTATTTCACATATCGGTGGCTCCAAACCTAACTCCAGAAGAAGGGATGAAATGGTATTGATTCATTTTGAATACTTAAACTAGCAACTATTCTTAGTTAGGTAAGTTAATGCGACTTTAACTTTTTCATTTATAGATGGCTGAGACTGGAAAAAAGCCTGGACGAGGACAACTTTATCTCGCTACACATAGGAATGAAGATGGATCATATGTTAATGAGGCGGCAAAAGAGATATGTGTAAGTTTTTAACTTCTTCCATCAAATTTGCAATCATTTAGTACCTAGTAATCAGTGACGGTGCTTGGATTCCACTACGAAAGTTAGAAATGATAAGAAAGTAAACCTTTTTAATTGATTTTGACATGAAAGTTGTTCATGCTCGGGTACTGTGCTTTCATGATTAATCCACTTTTTATCCAGATCTGAATATTTGGGTGAATAAAGGAAATTTCGTCAAATAATGGCTTCGTTGATGTTATTATGTGATATATTCTTTATATTTTAAGAAGAAATGGTTACCAAGATTGAGTGAATAAATGTTGAGTTACTGGTGCATTACTGAAAATATTGTCTCAGTAATACAAATTGTTTGCATAAGATATAAACTAACAAATTCAACTTCTGCCTAAACAAAAGCTGGAATTTTTTTCCAGAAGCATCTGAATCTTACCAAAGTTTTAGATGAAAACTTTAGGTTGATTGAAAATCGTGGTCGAAATGTTGTTGTTGTTTGTTATTAGTATGATTTTGTCATGTCTTGGCAAGTATTAAAGTTTAGCTACCTAAGTCAGTTATTGACGGTTTTGTGCTCAAATATAGAAATATTGACTTAGCTCAAAAGCAAAGTGTCCTCTTTCAACAAATTATTATTAGTAAAATGAAGGAGAAAACACCATCTGATAGATTAATGGCTGCGAAAACACTATATGTACATCTGCCAATGATCCAAAACTGAATGCATAACCTTCTATATGAGGAAAATTGATTAGTAAAATGAAGGAGAAAACACCATATGATAGATTAATGGCTGCGAAAATACCATTTAAAACATCTGCCAAAGATCCAAAACTGAATGCATAACCTTCTATATGAGGCAAATTGATCTTGTTCAGAAGTTGGATATTCTTCTTCTCTTGTTATTCTTTTTTAATAACTTATCAATCACTGATTGAAGGTAGTACACTGACTTTTGGTGTGTAATATATTTAGGAAAAAATTGAACTAGCATTGAGCCAAAGCACCGTGGATGAGTCGGAAATTTTGCCAAATGATGTCATTGGTAAGGTGTTGGGAAAAGAGCACTCTGGAATGGTAAGGTGCTTGGGATTAGGAGTTGTTCCTGGCAGAGCGTTTAGACAAACAAGACCTCGTTATAATGATTTGAATGCTTCAAGTTATAATAACGGTTCATGTTCTTCCTAATGCCAAGAGAAGTACAATCAAATGTTGAATGCTCACAATCAAAGCCAAGAGAACTACAGAGAAATGATGAATGCTTTTAAGGCGTATATGATAATGAAAGTAGGGAGGATACCTGAATAATTTGCAGGGATCTTTGTTTCTCCTCATTCAACGGTAAGAAAAGTTCATAACTTTCTTATTTAATTTTGAAAACTTTTGTGCTATATGGTGTTTGACTCTTTTTCTCACTTTCTTCACTACTATATCTACACATGCATTCTCATCAAATGTGCATTTTTTATCTTTCATGAATTAGCACACAAGACATCAGTCTATCCCCTATTCCATTTCTTGATTTGAAAGAAGTAGATTCTTGATTTTTCCTTTTTATGGGCGCCTTCAAGAAAACATCAAGAAGTTTTCTATACAATCCAAATATAAGTACAGATTCAGAATCTGAATTCTTATGTGACTACAAAAGCTAAGTTTTTGTAAGGTTCTGTTGCTTCCTTGAATGGTCTGTGATATACATATATATGTTTTATATGAATAATATCAAATGTGTAAATACTGAAAAACTGAAACGTATTAAAATTTCAAACTAAACTTATTTAGTATGGCCAGTTCTGTTTCGATCTAGAAGTGAAATTACCTTCTTGAACTTTGTAACAGCAGCATCAGCCACCATTTCAATTTCCATAGGGGACTTATTTATCTCTAAATGTCTCTGTTACTTTTGAAGTTAGATCGGGAGGAAAGTAATTCTTGAAGTTACCGATACTTGACTTAAGCTAAGTGATTATTAATTAGGATATTATTGAGGTACTTTTCATAAATTATATTTTATTTTGATTTTTTTAGCCAAGTGATGCGGCTAGCGGATCCATTTCACCCATGGATGTAAGAAAATCATCTGGTGGAAGTAATCCTAACGACAACCATTGAAGTTGCTTCCAAATGTATCGTACTCCATTGAATGGTCATAGGAGATCTTTTGTCCATAATAGTTGGAGTAGATGTTCTGTTTAAAGTTTGTTTTAAGACTAACTATAATACTGATATTTTGTGTTTAATTGACGGAGTAGTTATGTTTAAAGTAAGTTTTTGAGACTAATGATAATTTACTTTAATGTAGTTTATTAATATATTGATGTTACTTGATTCTATACAATCTGATGATACTTCATTATATTAACATAATTGAAATTGGATCATTTATGGGTATAACAATTGCCAAAAAAATAAATTCAATGAATAGCAGAGGTTATAATTGTCGCAATTTAATGTATAATAATATTGTGTTTAAACTTGTAGGGGTTAAATAAAAATATTATAGGGGTTTTGACTGCCGCTATTCTTTTATACGTGTGTTCTTAAAAAGTTAAACTATCGAATTGCGAAGGTTAGACCGCCGCTAAATGATAACGGCGGTCTCCGAAAAAACTCCCGCAAATTGATTGCGGCAAACATTATTGTGGGGGTTTTGGAAACCGCCGTAACAATAAATTGTGGAGGTTACTGACCGTCGCAATATGTAAATAAAACCGCCGCAAATTGAGCATTTTTCTGCACAGAAAGTGCAGATTGCAGCACCAGTACAACCGACCCCATGTACTGGTAAGTATCGAGCCTAACCTCGGCGAAAGTAGTGACGAGGCTAGGACAAGATACCCACATATAACCTGAACAGTATAATCATGCTAGTGGCAACAACAGTAAATAAGAAATAATGCAGAAATAATGGGAGGGGAACATACAGTGGGGAAATACAACATAAGGAGTGAGAATAATGAAAAGACATAATTAAACCAGAAATCCTTAAACGAATTGAGCAATTAAGACAGCAAGGAAAACTGCACGACATCACCCTTCGTGCTTTACTCTCAACCTCACCAAATAACAAATAAGACTGCACGTCATCATTCTTCGTGCTTTTACTCTCTTCCTCACAATATAACTAAATTATGTACGGTATCACCCTTCGTGCTTTACACTCTTTCTCACAATATAATTAAATTATGCACAACATCACCCTTCGTGCTTTACACTCTTCCTCACAATATAATTAAATTATGCACTGCATCACCCTTCATGCTTTATACTCTTCCTCACAATATAATTAAATTATGCACGGCATCACCCTTCATGCTTTACACTCTTCCTCACAATATAATTAAATCAATAACAACGGATAGAGAGGAGTTTCACAAGAAAATTAATATTTCATAAATGATTACTTTCACAATTTAACATCTCAACCTCGAATCAATATTCATAATTTTATCGACCTTGGTGGAACCGGATACAAGTTTTCCAACATTTCAACAACAACAATAAGCATGGATAACAAGATTTACAACAACAACAACAACAACCCAGTAGAATCCCACTAATGGGGTCTGGGGATGGTAGTGTGTACGCAGACCTTACCCCTACCCTAAAGGAGTAGAGAGGCTGTTTCCGAAAGACCCTCGGCTCAAGAAAACAAAAAGACAAAACGACAATAGGAGACAACATTAGTATCACCACAACAATCATAGAAAAAATAGGAACACCATAAAATGCAGAAGAAAGATGCAAAGCAAAAACGATAGCTAGTAAATAGGACATGTACTGAAAAGCGAAGTAGTAAAACACAACATTGTCACTAGCTACCCTAGACAAAAACCCTACGTGGCCAGTCCCACAATGGTACAAAGTAAGTCAAGACTCAACTACATCCTAACCTACAACTCTAATACTCGACCTCCACATATTCCTATCAAGTGTCATGTCCTCGGAAATCTGGAGCCTGGCCATATCCTGTCTGATCACCGCTCCCCAATACTTCTTAGGCCGTCCTCTACCTCTTCTCGTGCCCTTCACAACCAGCCGCTCACACCTCCGCACCGGAGTATCTAGGCTTCTCCTTTGAACATGTCCGAACCATCTAAGCCACGCTTCCCGTATCTTGTCATCAATGGGAGCCACATGCACCTTCTCCCGAATAACATCATTCCTAATCTTATCTATCCTAGTGTGCCCGCACATCCACCTCAACATCCTCATTTCTGCTACTTTCATCTTCTGGATATGTGAGTTCTTAACGGGTCAACACTCATCCCCATACAACATGGCTGGTCTAACCACCGCTTTATAGAACTTACCTTTGAGTATTGGTGGCACTCTCTTGTCACACAGGACTCCAGATGCTAAGCTCCACTTCATCCATACTACCCCAATAACAAAGCCTTCTACCTTAGCAAAGAGAACCAGGTCTTCCAGGAAATCTAGAAAAATGCAAGTTGTGGAGGAACAAGAAAGTGAAGAAGAAGAGGAATCTGATGAAGAGCAGGACAAAATGGTAAAGTTTGGCAAAAGAACTATCTTGAAGGGTAGACTCCTTAGGGACTTGGAGGAAGAAGGAATGGTGACGCTGCTGGAGAAGCTTGAGCTTCAGGGCTGGAAGGACATGGTCCTTCAGAGGGAAGGAAGAGTAGCCAGAGCTGAGATTGTGAAGTTCATGGCTAACTGTGAAATCAAGAATGGCAAGGTCACCAATGTGGTGAAAGAGGTAATTGTGAGCTTTGACGACAAGGAATTGGGAGAGATTCTAGGGGTACCTGCTGAAGGGTACAATGATTATAAAAGGCTAAAATGGCCCAACCTAGAAAATCTACCTACCTCCCTTGTCATTACAAGAAAATTTGCTGGGAATGAGTTAGAGCTATAGCCCAAGGCTGTGTACAAAAGTGAGATGAAGCCTGCCCACAAAGTGCTTTTTGAATTCGTCAACAAGGTTGTGTTGCCCAAGAAGGAAATGAGGCACATTGCCACATTCATGGACCTGGTCCTTATGGAGTACCTGGATAGTGGGAGATAGATCAATTGGTCGGGGTTTATCATCCAGCTCCTTGATAGGGTACTCATTGGCACCAAAACACATGCCATATCCTATGTTTCATTCTCATTGATGTGCTTCCTCATTTCAAGGTACCCTTCAAGAAATGGGATGTTAGCACAAGCAAAGATCACTTTGGGGCCAACACCTTGACTGCATGTGACTATGAAGTCCATACTGCTTCCAAAGAACCTGGTTCATCCAAGAAGGTGTCTGTGAATAGCAAAGTAAGAGCCTTGATGCAGGAGAGTGGGGGTAAGGATGCTGAGATGAGAGGCTAAAGAAGAGGCTAGTTGAAGTAGAAACTGAGAGGGATGCTCTCAGGACTGAGCTTGCAAAGGAAAAGAAGAAGAATGACGGCATTCTGTATGACATGTTGAAATTTCTTCAGGCCAGAAACCAAGAACCTGGTCCTTCGCAACCTTAAACTCTTCCTAACCTGGTTAGAAAACCAGTGACCCGAATGGGATGATTTTTTTTTTATTTTTTTTTGCTCATGGTGTAGTACTGTTATTTCCTTCTATGCTTTGTGGACGACTCTTATCAATGATAATCAACTGCTTTTGCTCTAATTATTTGTTGATGTTTCTTATATGGCTAATATCCTCAGATTGATAAGTGATACTTGACTCCATGATTGCATTAGAAGTAGCCTAAATGGCCATGAGTAGGATCTAACAAAATCTAGTTATCTAACATAATTATGTAACTTTTCAATGATGCCAGAAAGGGAGAAGATAGGTTGTGCTTTTTACTTTGGACTGTTATGTTTATAACCTAATGAATCTAGTCCTTGATGATTTGTGATTTTAAATTGAAAAGTATTCTAACATTGTGTTGATGTTGAGCTGAGTTGAAATAGGTTTCATGCTTATGAAAAGCATAGAGTTTGTCATCATCAAAAGGGGGGAATTTATTGGCCTAAATAAGTTTGTTTTGATGATTGACAAAGGAACACACGCATGAACTAGGTCCATACACAGTATAAACAGACACAGACAGATTCAAGCACAAGGTATGCATGTGAAGCAGATAAGCTTAAGTGGTTATATCTAATATCTCCTGAACGAAAAGGTTGCATAATTGATAAGAAGTAAGACTGTGATGACCCAAAAGGTCATCTTATGTTTTAGAACTTGAATCTGCGCTCTTAAGCCTTAAAAATCTCATTTTTACCCTCCTCAATTTGCGTGCGCAGTCCGAGCAGGTTTTCGGAAAGCTTTTATGTTGAAAACTAATAAAAATAAGAATTATTACCTTAAAAGTTGATTTTAGTTGACTTCGATCAATATTTTTGGTAAACGGATCCGGATCCGTATTTTGACGGTCCCGATAGGTCCGTATCGAATTATGGGACCTGGGCGTATACCCGAAATCGAATTCGGAGGTCCCTAGCTCAAATTATAAATTTTTGATGAAAATTAAAAGTCGAAAAATTAATTATTTTTAAGAATTGATCGATGTTTGGCATTGTTAGTATCGGGTTTGTATTTTGGTTCCGGAGCCCGGTACAGTTTCATTATGATATTTAAGACTTGTCTGTGAAATTTGATGAGAAACGGAGTTGATTTGACGAGATTCAGATGTCCAGTTGAGAGGATATGGATTTTAAAGTGTTCTTGAGAATTTCATTTGATTTGGTGCTAAATTCGTAGTTCTAGGTGTTATTTTGGCTATTTGATCGCGCGAGCAAGTTCGTATGATGTTTTTAGATTAGTGTGCATGTTTGGTTTGGAGCCCCGAGGGCTCGGATGAGTTTCGGATAGGCCACGAGATGTTTTGGACTTGGGAAAAATCTGGTTTTCTGCAGATTCTGGTGTCTGACATATCCTTCTTCGCATTCGCGAAGGTCCTCTCACGAACGCGAAGAGTAAACTGGTGAGGCTGAGACTTCTTCTTCGCGAACGCGAAGGCCTCGTCGCGAACGCGAAGTGATGGGGGATTTACCCTTCGCGAATGCGAAGCACTTGGGGACCTGGGGGAGGTAAGTGACTCTTCCCCAAAGTGTGTGGTAAGTGATTCTAAACCATTTTCTTTCAATTACCCATTACATTTCTTGAATTTTTAACCAAAAATCTAGAGTTTTCATGGTAGAATTAGGGGTTAGGGTAGAAACTAGGGATTTCGGAAATTTGGGAATTTAGATCTCGATTTGAGGTCGGATTCCACAACCAATTATATATTCGGGCTCGGGGGTGAATGGGTGAATGAATTTTGGTCCGAACCTCAGGTTTTGACTAAGCGGGCCCGGGGTCGATTTTCGACTTTTTGGGGGAAAATTTAGGAAATCTAGATTTATGCAATGTAATTGATTCCTTTATCAATATTTGATATTATTGAGTCATTTTTGAATAGATACGAGTGGGTTGGAGGAGAATTCCAAAAGAAAAGCTGTGATTGAGAATTAAGTGGCTTTCGGAGCGAGGTAAGTGTTGTGTCTAAGGTTTGGCTTGAGGGAAAAGGTATTGTGTGAGTATTTGCTACGTGTTTTGTTGTTGAATATGGCGTATAGTTGGGTTGACGAACATCTATACATTGTGGTCGAGTCATAGTACGCGAGTGAAATTCTATTGGTGAGGCGGGAGGTAGGGAAGGGTTTAGGGGGTGGGGCGGGAGGCAAGGGAGGTAAAGGGAACAAGGGTGTCTGTAGGTTGAGAATTGGGTCATGGAACATAGGTACATTGACGGGTAAGTCTATAGAGTTGGCGAAGATCCTCCAAAAGAGGAGGGTCAATATAGCGTGTGTCCAAGAGACTAGGTGGGTAGGGTCGAGGGCGAAGGACGCGGACGGGTATAAACTTTGGTACTCAGGTGTCCAGAAAGGTAAGAATAGAGTGGGCATCTTAGTGGATAGGGAACCCAAAGAGTCTGTAGTCGAGGTTAGACGAGTGAATGATAGATTGATGATTATTAAGTTGGTGGTTGGAGAGTGCACCCTAAATGTCGGTAGTGCCTATGCGCCGCATGTGGGCCTAGATGAGGAGGTTAAACGATGCTTCTGGGAGGGTTTAGATGAGATTGTGCGTCAGGTTCCGCCTACTGAGAAGCTATTCATGGGAGGGGATTTCAATGGGCATATTAGGTCGACTGTAGGTGGTTATGGCGAGGTGCATGGAGGCTTCGATTTTGGGGAGAGGAACGGAGGAGGTACATCGTTGTTGGACTTCGCTAATGCTTTTGGGTTGGTGATTGTGAACTCTAGCTTTCCAAAGAGGGAGAGGCATTTAGTTACTTTTCAAAATGCGATGGCGAAGACTCAGATTGACTTTCTTCTCCTCGGGAGAGGTGACAGAGGAATGTGCAAGGATTGCAATGTGATTTCGGGTGAGATACTCGCAATGCAACATAGGCTCTTGGTGATGGATGTTGGTATTATGTTAAAGAGGAGGAAAAGGTCTACTCGAGGAAGTCCGAGAATCAGGTGGGGAGCCTTAACTAAGGATAAAGCCCAAGAGTTGGAAGGGCGGTTGTCGGCTATAGGATCTTGGAGGAGCAGTGGTGACGCGAGCACTATGTGGTCAGCGATAGCATACTATATTAGGGAGGTTGCGAGAGAGGTGTTAGGAGTCTCGACGGGCATCTCTGGTGGGCACAAAGGAGACTGGTGGTGGAATGAAGTGGTTCAAGGTAAAGTGGAAGCTAAGAAGGTGGCGTACCTGAAGTTAGTGGGGAGCATAGATGAAGAGGAGAGGTGAGCATGCATGGAGAGGTATAAGACAGCTAGGAAGGAGGCTAAGCTGGCGGTCATAGAGGCCAAGACTGCTGTATATGGTCGTATGTACGAGGAACTGGGGAAAAAAGGAGGGAGAAGAAGTTATTCCGGCTGGCCAAGTTGAGAGAGAGGAAGGCTCGAGATTTGGACCAAGTGAGATGCATTAAGGACGAAGATAGTAGAGTATTAATGGAAGATGGCCAGATTAAGAGGAGATGTCAGACTTACTTTCATAAACTTCTAAATGAAGAAGGGGATCAGGATATTGTGCTAGGATAATTGGAGCATTCCGAGAGTCACCGTGACTTTGGGTACTGCAGGCGTATTGAGGTTGATGAGGTTGTGGGAGCTATGCGTAAGATGAGTAGGGGCAAAGTGACCGGGCCAGACAAGATTCCGGTGGAATTTTGGAAGTGTGTGGGGAGAGCAGGTTTGGAGTGGTTGACTAGGTTGTTCAATGTTATTTTTAAGGCAAAGAGGATGCCGGATGAGTGGAGGTGGAGTACGGTGGTCCCATTGTATAAGAACAAAGGTGATATCCAGAGTTGTAACAATTATAGGGGTATCAAAGTAATGAGTCATACCATGAAAGTGTGGGAGAGGGTGGTTGAAGTGAGGGTAAGGATGACAGTGTCTGTATCCGACAACCAGTTCGGGTTCATGTCGGGTCGTTCGACTACTGAAGCTATACACCTTGTTAGAAAGTTGGTGGAACTGTACAGAGAGAGGAAGAAGGATCTGTACATGGTCTTTATTGACCTAGAGAAAGCGTATGACAAGATTCCTAGAGAAATTCTCTAGAGATGTCTGGAGGCAAAAGGTGTATCGGTTCCCTACATTATGGCAATTAAGGACATGTATGATGGGGCTAAGACTCGGGTTAGGACAGTAGGAGGCGACTCTGAGCAGTTTCCGGTTGTAATGGGGTTACACCAAGGTTCTGTGCTCAGTCCGTTCTTATTCTCGCTCTTGATCAACGCGTTAACACACCATATTCAAGGGGAGGTGCCATGGTGCATGCTATTTGCCGATGACATAGTTCTGATTGATGAGTCGCGAACCGGTATTAACGAGAGGCTAGAGGTTTAGAGATAGGCTCTTGAGTCTAAGGGTTTTAAGTTGAGCAGGACGAAGACGGAATACCTGGAGTGTAAATTCAGCTCTGAGCCAGGGGAAGTGGGCGTGGATGTGAGGCTTGAATCACAGGTCATCCCGAGTAGAGGCAGGTTCAAGTACCTTGGTTCGGTTATCCAGGGGGATGGGAGATTGAAGAGGATGTCACACAAGGAGAAAAGAAGTCTTTTTTTTCCGTTGCCTTTGGAGTCACAACCTCTACCTCCTCTGCCTCGTCTTCATCATGAAGAACCAGATCGATCTCCCCAATTTCAATTGCCTTAACATGCTCACTCACTTTCTTCTTTCCATTTACAACAACTTTTCTTTTACTCTCTTCTAAGGCTCTTTCAAGTTCAACCTCACTCTGCTTCTTCTGACTCCTTGTAGCTTTCCCTCTTGTAGGAGGAGTTTCCACAGGGATAGAAGAGGCAACATTTCTCTTCTTGTTTGCCCTAGCAGTTTCAGGGATTTTAGCTCCTCAACTTTTCTTCTTTTTCGGATTGTAGCTGTCAGACACTCGTTTCAGTAAGTCTTCGAGGTTCCTACACAGATAGAATAGGTTCTTGGAACCTCTTCCTCAACCTAACCAGCTCCTCAGCTGCACTTGCATCACCAGACCTACTACCCCCTTCTTCTTTCTCCTCAACAGGTTCCCCACTCCATAACACCATAGACCATGTTTCCTCAGTCAACCCAACAGGAGTAGGTGAAGATTCAACCGCTCTTGCTTTTCCCTTTCTCCTCACATCACTATGAGCACCCTTATTCTCTTTTTCTTTTTTCTTTTCATTTCTACCATCAATTCTTTCAGACTTAGTGGTCTCTACCCTAGCAATAGTACCAACCATTCTCCAAATTTTCAACAACTCCAAAAATTATCTCAGACGCAATATTAGGACCAGATGTTACCTGATCTGAAAAACTACAATATTATGCAAAGTGAGGCAGAACTCATAACATGCAAGATTCAAGACACAAGTATTTTTAGTAATAATCAAGAAACTCTACTTTTGCTTTCAAGAAATTTAGATGGTTTACCAACATTTACCTCTTGAAAGTTAAAAGAGGACTAATTAAGGGTGACAAACGGTGGGTCGGGTCAGATGTCAAAATGGGTAATGCGATAACGGATAAATTATCCGATCCGGTACATATTTAATACAGATAAAAAACGGGTTAACCGACAGATAATATGGATAATCATATTATCCATGACTTCTTGAATATGATCATTTTTGGGAGAATTCCTAGTCTCCCAATCTTGAGTAACCCCCACTTTGAGGTTTTACAAATGTAAAAGTTAAACTCATTAGTTATCTATTGGTTATCCATTTTCTAAGTAGATAATATGGTTCTTATCCATATTTGACCTGTTTTTAAAAAATTAATTATCCAAGCCATTTTCGAATGAATAATATGGGTGGATACGTGCTTTTTAAAAAAAAAAAAAACTATTTTGCCACCACTAGGACTAATCATCACATACATCTCATTAATTGGGTTAAATATTTCAATGACGAGAGAAACAATAACAACAACAACAACAACAACAATAACAACCGAGTATAATTCAGTAGTGGGGTTTGGGTAGGGTAGTGTGTACGCAGACCTTATCCCTACCCTGGGGTAGAGAGGTTGTTTCCGACAGACCATCGGCTCCCTCCCTCCAAGAGCTTCCTACCTTACTTTTGGGGTGACTCGAACTCACAACCTCTTGGTTGGAAGTGGAGGATGCTCACCACTAGAGCAACTCACTCTTGTCATTCTTGTTAGAGAAAGTTCACCCAAAAGGACGTACTTCTTCTCGTGCCTTCCTTTGCAGTTTCCATTGTTATTTTACCTTTAAAAAGCAAAGACAGGAGTTAAAGCATAGGTTGAGGAAGGTAAAAACACGAAAGACGCATGTTGTAAATGTCTTTCTCGTTCATCATTTCATCTAATAATATTGTCGTGAATTGTTCATAAATAATGTGATTATCACATATTAACTCATCCTTGTCCGTAAAATGGTTTTGAAAGGCAAAAGATTGGGACATAAGTTTAAACCATCCATCTCATGTGATTAATTTATTGTTTTTGAGTTAAGTTTGTTATAATAATATATTTTATAATAGTTGTTGGCCTTTGAAACTTTTTCAGCTTTACACTAAACCAAGACACGTTGAACGGATAACAAACTAGTACTCCTAAGTCCTAACAACTAAAAACAAAGTAGAAGTTTTTTATAAGCATGGTTTGGTAACCAAAGGCTGCAAAGTAGGTATAAATACAAATTATTATTGCAAGATAATAGAAGTTTCTTTCACTTTTCTCCCTTTTCAGGTAATTCACTAAAGAACATATTATATAACTGAGTTTAATTCCCAACGTCTCATATTAATTTGATTTCCTGGTGCAGAATTTGAATTTATATTTTTCATCTTTGACGATTTCCTTTCATGAAAAAGTTGAGGTATATGAAAAACAAATAGGAGTAACAGATAATGAATAGTTCGTTTTGAAAATTTTGGACTTGATAATTGATATTGAATATTCACTTTTTTTTAATTCGTATGAAAATAACGTAATTATTAGAAGAAGAATTTTTTTATTTATTTATTTATTACTAACTACTCTGGAAAAAATAAAAACTAATTCACTATATCTTCCTTATTATATCATGTATGGTCATATTTTTTTTGTTACCATTTCTCTTGATATTCATGCAGAGTCAAAATAAAATATTTAAGTTAAGATTGAATAAGCATCATTTCTGCATTCACAATAAAGATAGATAACAAATCAATAAAACGCTATTTGCATAATTAATAAAGATCGTCTACCATAATTATTTTGGTCTCTTCCTTCTATCGCATATTTTTTAAATCCATCTTCTTGTTAGATCTTTTTATTCTTCTTATCTTATTCTATAAAATAAGTAAATTTGAATGTCTTAGTTTCCGTCCGATTATTTGTACTAGTATTGGAGTTTGATTGAATCCGAATTCACATATAAAAATCTTATGTTACGAATAAAGTATTTCGTAGCAAAAATAAATTCATAGTCAAGACTCCAACTTGTTACTTCCATTGAAACATCTTCTTCATAATTTTTTTTTTTTTTGGCGCAACAAACATGTATAAGTTGTTGTTACTATAAAAGGGCAATATATATATAGCAAGAAAAAAAAAAAAAAAAAGCAAGACATTTTATCAGTTTCACAAATTCAAAATATTCAACAAATACACCTCCCCTCCCAATAAATCGAAAACCTTCGTAACCGATCTCTCAGGAAGATCTCTCTTTACCATCGGCGCAACCTGTAAGACTCTCTCAAACCCTAGTTTTATATGCTTTCTCATTTACTCTTCAATTTACGATTCAATCTTTTATGTTTTAACAGTTAATTCGAAATTTTTTAAAATACTTTTCAAATGGCAGATCGTAGTAATGGAATTTAGTGAAATTTTAGGGTTTTTTGGGCTTAATTAAAAACCTTATTCATATTTAGAGGATTTTCTATTTCAAAATGAATTCTTGCATTGAATGTGAGCAGCATTATTGCTAGTTTACTCTAATTTTTATAGGAGAGTGAAGAGCTTTCTTTAAAAAAGAAATAAAAAATCGTTATGGCTCGGATCAGGAATTCAAGTAAGATCTTTTAGCCCCATTTTTAAGGTTATAATAAAAATTGTAACTTTAAGTAGCAATATTTACTTGGTTCCTAGAAAATATACAGAACTTCTCATACTTTTTATTTGTATCTGCATAATATTGGCATGAGAATGATTTAAATGGAGTAACATGGTCGGTGATGATTCATATTGCAGACCCCACCTTGTTTAGGATTGAGGCGTAGTAATACTTGTGGTTGTTGTATACTTGGTTCATAGAGGTTTTTGACTTTACGTCGTTTAAGTTTCAGGAGAAACTTAAGTTGCTTTTAAAGGAAGCATGTCTTAATTGTAAAACTTTTATCTTGCTAGTAAATTGAATTGAGACATTGAGTTTTTGGGAGAATAGTTGTCTGAAAAGTTTGTCAGGTTTGCTGTATAATTATGGGTCATATGTGCTATCAGATAATGCAATTTGGAATAAAACATCGTGCCAAGAAATTACTGACAGTTGATCACAGTGTCAGGTTAAATAATTAGGTGAAATATTGTAGGTATAGAGTGTGACTTTCTTTTTCTTGGGTGATAGTGATGTGTAACTTATTCCCCTGTGAATACTGACTAATAGGATTTACACTTTCAGGCATGTGAAGTTTGCTTTCTGGAGCTGGAGGATGCTATATGTGTTTCTGAGGTTGCTCAAGGAATTGGTTTCTGCTTAGTGCGTGACCTTTGAGTTGAGCAACTTTTTTCAAAATGGGAACCCCATACCGCAAGTTCGTAGACAATATTTGCATGTCTCTGTAATTAATTTCAACATTAAGCTTATGATTAACGCATTTAGCTTATATCACTTTTCTCTTCTGCTTATTGATACAGTGGGGCTTTCAAAAGATCGAATGATAGTGCCAGACTTGTTATAACCACTATCATGGGAATGGTGTTTGGATACTTTGTCGGGATTTCTTTTCCATCTGTTTCTCTAACAAAGGTATGTTAGCTCAATGTCTGCATGGTTCTTCTGTTACAAAACAACTTCTGGTTTCTCATTCATCACAATCTTGTGGTCGTTTGCAGATTAATTTACCTTCAAGCCTTATGTCAACTCTTGATTATGCTTTCAATGATGATCGTACGCGTAATACTGAGCGTAGTTTCCCGGAGAATCTTGGTTCTGGTAGTACTCCTTTGACACCAAAGGTATTTATTTCATTGTCGATTGATGCTATATCATTTGGAAGTAAAAAAGAATATATTTTGTACGTTGAAAAAGCTTTAGGGAGTCCATGTGGGAGGAAACAGCATTTAACTCCATATTGTGGTTGGTTTGGGTGGTGGTGAGGGGGGGGGGAATTTTTAGCTTCTGAGTTGTGTTGTGGCATGTACAGTTGTTTTAGCCACTGACACCAATAAAAGGTAAACCAAATGCCTTAAATCCCCTGATCATTCTATTTATTCTTTTAACTATATTGGTAGCACTAAGTTGGAGAAACAGTCACTGTGAAACTAAAGGCCCTTGTCCCTGTTGCATTTAATTTCCTGCATCTTCGTTTGCTTTTGTCATTCCATTCCTGTTATTTGATAAGTATTAAATGCTAAAAGTTGGAAATACATATTCTCTTGGTTCACTTTTTCATTGGGAAGTGGTGTAGGATAGTTATTCTGATTGCCGTGGTAGATTTAGAATCCAGAGCACCTAGACATTTGTTCTGAAATATTGATGGGTTGCTTTCCTTTTGCAGATATATGTCCCAACTAATCCTCGGGGTGCAGAGTCATTGCCACCAGGGATTGTGGTCTCAGAATCAGATTTTTATTTACGAAGGTTGTGGGGTGAACCAAGTGAGGTATGAAGCAAATATGTCTAATGATATTGTTTAATCCTGATTTAACAAAAAAAGATAAGAATGTGGTAATTGTATAGATTATATAACCTTTAACTGTCTCTTGTTAAAAGAAAGAGTGAAAGACTCTCTGCAACTGTCTTGCCCTTCATGAGCTGTTCTAGTAATCATATCATTGTGGCACGAACTTCGTACTAGATACTTTAATGTTGTTAATGGTGCTTCAGGGTCAGTTTTAGTTTCTTATTTGTGCTCTTTAAAAAAAGAGCAATTGGATACCTAACATGAGGATTATACTTGCATTTTGGAACTGCATTCAACTTTTTAATTGTTTATGTACGATGGCCTGTTCTGATCTTAAATGTCTTGGTGTCGAACATTTGGTATAGATTAGTGGAACTTCTGTCAGTTTCTGGCCAATCATTAACAGATTGGACAATAATGTAGGCTGAGAAAGGGATTTTGTGCACTGCGTACAACTTATAAGTTTGTATTCTTTTTGGTTGGTGCTTTGTTTTGGCATAGCCATGTTACAAAATTGTGGTGTTTTCAGGATCTGACAAAGAAGCCCAAGTACTTGGTTACATTTACAGTTGGTTTGGATCAAAAGAACAACATTGATGCAGCAGTCAAAAAGGTTATAGAAATGAAGCAATTCTACTGAATATGATATTATTGATTTTATAGGGCATTAGCTTTTTTTCATCGTTTCTCTTGACAGTTGACGTTGTAGTCCATATACTGAGTCTTATATTTTATACGTGAATTAGTTTTCAGAGGATTTTCAAATTTTGCTTTTCCATTATGATGGTCGAACGAGTGAGTGGGATCAATTTGAATGGTCCAAGCGTGCAGTTCACATCAGTGTTAGGAAGCAGACAAAATGGTAAGACTTTGAGTTTAGTTATTACCTTCTGTATTGATCCAACATTTCAACAATAATGTGTGAGTGTGAGCTCTTACCAATTCAGGAAGTCCCTTTTTACTAGCGTGTTTGGCTCCATGTATAGGACAAAGAATGAAGAAAATGTTGCTGTTTGCATACAATAACTAATCCTTTTTGAGTTTAACTTTTATACAGTGACAGTGTTAAAGAATTTTCACTATCAGGTCACAAAAAATTACTATGTGTAACCTTCCATAAAAGGATTTGTAGCCTAAAAAATAAGACAGATTACATGTTACAACAAGTTAAAAAACACTGATAGTGTAAAAATACTTAACACTTAAAATGTATATAGGTTAAATCTAATCCTTTTCAATTCACAGTTTGTTATTGGTTTCTTATAACAGGTGGTATGCAAAGAGGTTTTTGCATCCAGATGTTGTAGCTGCCTATGATTACATATTTATATGGGATGAGGATCTTGGAGTTGAGCACTTCAATGCAGAGAAGTAGGTGTCTTTCCATGGTTTTTGTCACATGATTTCTCATTCTTTTTAAATCAGGAAAAAATATTTGGTGGTGTCTCTATAATCTCCTTTCATGTAAATTTTATCACCTGAATATGGCAGATACATTCAACTAGGTTAAGAAACATGGTCTTGACATCTCTCAGCCTGGTCTTGAACCCAACAATGGACTCACATGGCAGATGACTAAGAGGAGGGGTGACAGAGAAGTTCACAAGTATGTTCATTGTGTTAATTAACCCCTTTTCCCCTGAATTTGGATATCACTCTGAAAGTTAACTTGTATTCGGGGTAAACAGGGATACAGAAGAGAAACCAGGCTGGTGCAGTGATCCACATTTGCCTCCTTGTGCAGCGTATACTCTCTCTCTCTCTCTCTCTCTCTCTCTCTCTCTCTCTCTCTCTCTCTCTCTCTCTCTCTAACATATGCAAACAGCTGGGTACAATTGCACCAATCTACCCCTTATTTGTGTGCACATAGAAGTATTAGCTTGGGCACCCAAGGGTGTGGCCTAGTGGCCAATGAAGTGGGTGAGAACCATGAGGTTCTCAAGTTCAGATCCCAGCGGAGGCAAAAAATACTAGGTGATTGCTTCTCATCTATCCAAGCATTGGTGGATAGAGTTGCCTGGTACCTGCTGCTGGTGGGAGGTGGCAGGTATCCCGTGGAATTAGTCGAGTTGCGTGCAAGCTGGCCCGGACACCACGGTTATCAAAAAAAAAAGAAGTATTAGCTTGGCTTCCCTTGTTTGGAGTAACGAATCCTCTCAATTACATTAAATTCTTGTTTCCTTTGCATACAATCTATTTTGTGTAAACATGCACATACTAAAATAAATCATATGTTCAGCAATGTTGATGAAAATTAGAGCTTACTCACCATGATTAAACTCAGATTAAACCTATATGATCCTTTCTTTTGAGATAGTACGTAACTTAAGACTAAAAGAGACGTGACAACGTGTGTTTTTTTATACTTTCATCATTCGTATTACTTAGCACGTATCTCTGAGCTTCTTTTTGCTCCAACTTTTCTTAGCAACATCATCAAAGTGGAACTCATTTAATGCACCTTCAACTAGAGTGAACCTACAAATTTAATTGCCTGGATCACAATGACTTATTTGACCATAGAGGAAGCCAGGAGCGAAAGGAGGGACTTGAATCCTCAACCTCAGTCTTGACAAGTCTATGCTCTACCATTAAGTTGTTTCTGCCAGCTAGGATTGTGGAAAAGCACTACTGAGCAATTCAGCATGGTTAAGATATGTTATCTCCTGATGGCGATGATATCCCATTGCAACTTTGTGCTTCATCAAGCAAGAATAGATCTATTAGTGCTGACTGACCTATCTAGTCTTGTGTTGGTTATTTAATCCGCTAGTACATTTAGGTTTGTATCTGGATTTTATGTCGTAGTCCTACCAAGACTCGTCAACAAACAAGTGTCAGCAATAGAATAATCCGATGCCTTTATCATTAGCCTGAAACTTATATTTATTGTCTTGTTCCGTCTTTTTAATACAGTTTTGTGGAAATAATGGCTCCTGTATTCTCTCGAGAAGCTTGGCGATGTGTTTGGCATTTGATTCAGGTAGTTCTTACACTTGGTATCACTTGCATCTCGTCACAATGTCCATTTCTGTGTGATGCAATATATTCAAGTACATATTTGCTCTGGTCGCGAGTGAACTCTTCAATTGCCTATACTATTACACTAATGCATGTACTTTGGTTTGATGTTTGGTTATAGAATGATTTGGTGCATGGATGGGGATTGGATTTTGCACTAAGAAGATGCGTAGAGGTTAGTAGTTCTCCTTGATACATTCTTATGCAAGAATGGTGGCAGAAGACTACACCCCATGGTAAAATCATAAAAGAAAGAATGCTGCACCCAGAGAACATAGATATCACCGAGACATGGAAAATAATAATACTCTTCACTCTTTTAGGATTTTTTTTTCTAATTCAATATGGACCCTTTGGTATAATCTTATTGTTAATCTCTTGGTTTGTGCAGCCTGCTCATGAAAAAATTGGTGTGGTCGATTCACAGTGGATTGTGCATCAAGTTATTCCTTCTCTGGGGAATCAGGTTAGTGTATTAAAATTTCCAGAAATTTATGCAGTTACAACTTACTGGAACACAGATTGGTAGTTTGTCTATTGCATTGATTATTCGTTTTACCTGCTTCGTTTAACACTGTTCCTGTTTTTCTGGGGATCACAGGGTCAGCCCGAGAATGGCAAAGCTCCCTGGGAAGGGGTAAGCATATCCATTCCTTGCCTCCAATTTTGTTTGAAATATGATAAGCATTTGTCTCAGGTGCTAGTGGCTAAAAGTGAATGGCTTTTTCTTTTCTAGGTAAGAGAGAGATGTAGAAATGAGTGGGCTATGTTCCAAGACCGGTTAGCTAATGCAGATAAAGCGTACTTTGCCCAGCACGAAAAAACTCGAGTATAACATGCCTCCGGATGTTCTGTACATTGCTTCTTTCTCCTTTTTTTTTTCCATTTCTAGGGGTTTGCCTATTCTTTTTCTCAGTATCTGTTCTTTTTAGTATTATCTTTTCTTTCAATATTAGAGTAGTGAAATTCTATGTAGCTAGTGAACACGCTAAACCATTAGATATTGGAAGGTTTCTTTTGCATAGATGATACCCAAGATTTGTAGTCTGATGGATAATGTGCACTCTTTCTTTCCAATATGGCCATTTAGAAGTGCAGGCAAACATAGCTGAAAACAGATTGTATTTTCCAAAATTTCAATTTAGAGAATGGGGATTGATCTAACGTGAATGAAAATTAAAGATAATTAGGTCATACTGGAATGAGAATTTACTATCAAAGATACTGTGAAGATCCCATGAATTCTAGAAAATGTTTTAGTGATGTCCCTACGGAGGTGTGTATCTTTTTAATTTTGTTTTTTGGTGAAGAGAACGTGCCAATGTAATGTGAAATTATTTCGACTCAAGTTACTTGTGCACCGTATAATAGATTGTTTTGACTAGTTTTTTGTGGGGTATAATGGATTGTTTTGACTAGTTTTTGTGGGGATGGAGCACATCTATATATATTTTTTACATATTTATAGTTTTCTTCAATTTTTATGCAATTTTACCTATTTATAAATATTTATTGTAATTATATTATTTTATAAAATATTAAAAAAAACTAAATACTCATGGGGCTTACGCCTCGCTGAGGTGACTTTGATTCTCTGAGGCGAACGAAGCATCAATTACTTTATCCCACTAAACTGCCTAGCCAAACAGAATCAAAGTCAAAATGATCAATAGATTTAAATATTTTACTTGCTTTAGCCGAGGCTAAAATATGTCTAAAGAAATTTCCTAGCAAGTGACAACAATGCCCTTAGAGCTCTGTCCTTCATGTGATATTTAGTTTTTCTCCCCAGTGAAATAGTAGCAACTGCTTGATCAACTTGCAAAAGATATTGATATGCATTTCACTTTGTCTCACCCAAGCGGCCTACCTGCTTTCCTTTCGTTCAGCTGCCCTCAACTAGTGCAAAATTAATTCATTATCATCCACCGAATATTCTAGTTATATAGGCTGAGTTTTGGCATGTGTTCGTATATCGCAAGACAATAAATTTAAAAATTCGAGCTCTCTCTACTAATATACTTCCGCCTTATTTGTCAAGTTCACTTTGTTTCTCATCTAAAAAGTCACAAAAAGGCTTCTTAGGGGGTATTCTTCAGAAGTTTATTCTTCTTATTATTTCCTTTTTCCTCCCTTAAATTCGAACACTTTCCATCTCTCTCAAAATCAAATCTTTGCCAAAAAACACTCCTAATTACTAAAATTCAAAAAAATATGGTAACTATATAAGTCCACTAGATCCTCTCATTTTCTTCTATAATTCTAAATTTCATCACCCTCTCTATTAATTCAGCGCGAGAAGACATGAGAAGTCAGACATCACGGAGCAAAAGTAGAAAGGTTTATAAAATTAAAACACTATATGCATTCATATCTCTCTCCTTCAGACTCTTTCTCCTTTTTTGTCTCTAAAAAAGAATCGCGGAAACAAGCTTATAAGGAGTGACAGAGTTAGAATTTTCACTAAGGGGAGTCCAAAATATAAATAAGTAAGCATGCGAAGAAATCAAGGGGAATTATAACCCGTAGGTTTAATATATATGTGCATCGGTCAAAGTTTTCTCATGAAAACATTTTCGATGATCCGTATAATGTAACCAAATGCAAATTTAGATTTTTCACATAGAAAGTTATTCATTTAAGATCCAACGCTTAATAGATACTTTTAATATTAACATAACTAACTGTACAAATTTGCGTCTTTTCTATACTAAACCATGTATTCAACATAAATCATCTCATAATCAACACATATATATGCGCGATTGAAGAAATGGTTAAAAGTAATAAATACTCTTCAATTAAAGGGATTGACATTCACAAGACAACTTATAATAATTCCAGAAGCTAGAAGGCATGACTAAAATTATTATGAAATTGATTATTATGGCCCTTTTCAATACATCAACCTTTACACACACACACACACACACATAGAGTGAAACCTTCAAAATATATTGATCCCTTATTTCTCAAGAAATAGAATTGTCATTTGTAGGAAGTACAAAATACAAATAAAATGAACTTATCAATAATCTTATTATTATAGGGCTTTTACAAATTATTTTCCATTTAATATAGAAGGCATGTTGAGATTCGTCATATTTGAGTAAAATTGAAGTCTTATATTCTCACCAAACACATTTGCCAACGGTTTTTGCTAGTATTGGCAGGTACATTGTCACATAATGAAATGTTCACTTCACCTTTCTGGCTTCTGTATTAAGACTAGTTTATTTATCTCCAAATTAGGTGAGCCAACAATTCTTTAAAATATTATCAAAAGCTCACTCTCTCAGTGTAATTAAGAAAGGAAAAATCATTAAGGATTCGAGATTATTACATTATTGTTTAATATTCGACTAATTAAACTCCATATTTGATTCGTGATTAGGTTTAAATGAAACATACAATAAAACCACGCCCGTTGTCATGTCAATTATTATGTTTCTTGTTAGGAGATCTATGTAGAGGTTTAGTAAAAGTAAGTACATGTATTAGCTCAAATATCAGAATTAGAAAAATAAAAAAGAAAATAAAAAAGCAAATAAATGCATGTTTTATTTTTTAAAAAAAACATTATTTCTTGCTTTGTTGTGTGAATGATTAGTCCAATATCTTTGGGCGTTAGCTCAGTAAAAATATTTGTTAACCTAAAGTCAGTCAAATAGCTTTGCTTATACTAGCCGTTTAGCTTCGACTTTAGAAATGGTTCAACTTCTATACATTGTCAGTACGATAACTTTTATATTATTAAATTTTAATTAATAAGTAGAATTAGTCATCTTCTTCTAATTAATAAGACATGCAAATTATATTAATTGAGTAAAAATCTATCTAAAATGCTAGTGGAGACCAAAAAAAATACTAAGTTATTTCTTCCCATCTCTTTAAGCTTCGGTGGATCGACAAAGCTACCTGATACCTGTGTTGGTAAAAGATAGTAGTTACTGATAAATTAGTCGAGATACGCGCAAGCTACCCGAACACCATAATATGTTTAAAGATGTTCATCAACCGTTAAGCCTTGAAGACCAACCACAGCTAAAATTAACGACGTTAGCACCAACCACACACACCACATAAGTTGTAAATAAAAGCTTGCATTTTTTCTTCTACATTCTCATTCAAGCCACAAAACTCTCCCTCCCCTCTTCAAAAAACCCCACACCCAACAAAAGAAAAACTTACATTAATCATCTCTCCAAGTTCTTAAAATTTCATTTGTGGAGTACTTGTAGGAGCACAACTTTATTTGTAAAATCACCATCATTATTTGAAGAGGTACATATATATCTGCAATGTCTTAATTCCTTGATCTCGTTTTAATCTTTTTATTTTGTTAATCTTGATGGTGTGCGCATTATGTTCGTTAAGACAGAAGCTGGCAACTTGTAAAGTTAAAGATCAGCACGAACATTTGCTTAAGCCAAAAAAAGAGGGCATGTCCGGCCAGTTTTGCGTTTGGCTCTTCGGAGAGCTAGGATTTTTAGTTTACGAGCTCTCGACCATAATTCTTTTTACTTATTGGGTTCTAAATAGACTATTTATATATATTCAATGAACTTTTTTTTAACATAAATACAAGGTTTGAACCAAAGTTATTGAGTTCTAGAACCCATGACTATAAGGCTGGCTCCGCCCTTGTCTTCAATGTCAAAGATATTTAGTCATAGTAAAGGTTAAGTTGAAATCGTCAAACATGCAAAAAATACATAGTGCTAAGATACAGAAATTTTCTTTTTGCCGGACAGTAATATTATTACCTTTTATAAATGTTTTGCGAGTTCATGTTCTTGTTTTTATTATGACTTTGTCAGATTATCTTTGATTCATCCACATTTTCCCAAAAGAATAGTTTATAAGTGTAATATAATTAAGGCATATTTTTAGAGTATGTTAAATTGTCCAATTTCTTCCATATTAATCAAAGATAGAAAAATATTATAAGGTGATTTTCTTCGACTACTACTTGTTGTTTCTTTCGTTTCGGTCATCTTATTATCTTGATGTTGTTACTGCTTTTTTTTTTTTTTATGGTTTCTACGCTACCGTTTTTATTCTCATTATTGTTGTGGTTATGTGTTCCTTGAGCCGAGGGTTTATCGGAAATAACCTCTCTACCTCCACACGGTAGGGGGTAAGGTTTGCGTACACACTACCTCCCCGACCCTACTATGTGGAATTATGGGTATGTTATTGTTGTTATTTCTTCTAATATTTTGTATTTCTTTTGGTTGATGAAGATGGGAGAAATGACAAGCTTTCAGTTGGGTGTGGTTGGAGCACTGTTTCTATCAGTTGCATCTTCAGTTTCCATTGTTATTTGCAACAAAGCTTTGATGAGTAATCTTGGTTTTCCCTTTGGTAATATCATTTTCCTCTCACTTACACTTTTGGCATTTGGTAGAATTTTAATCAATAAAAAATGTATAATCTTATCATAGTACTTACCAAACTTTCAATATGATATTCAAGATTAAGTTGTTTATTTCAAGATTAGTAATGTTTATTTTTATTTTTATTATTATAGCCACAACATTAACAAGTTGGCATCTAATGGTGACATATTGCACACTCCACGTGGCACTCAAATTCAATTTCTTTGAGAACAAACCCATTGATATGAAGACTGTGATGCTCTTTGGCATCTTAAATGGTGTATCCATTGGCTTTCTCAATCTTAGCCTTGGCTTTAATTCCATTGGCTTCTACCAGGTATAATATTCATGTCAAACTATACTTACATCTATTTAAATTGGTATTATATGTGAGCAATAATAAACCAAATGTGTGTGCATTGTGATACACAACTTAGAGGTGGTAAATTGGCGAGTTGAGTCAAATTTGAACGAGTCAAAGAGGTCAAATCAATATGCACATGACTCAACTCGTCCACTATTCGATTCGCTCACGATGGATCAAATAATGAGTCATAATTTAACCTGCTCAACGGGTCTTTTGTTTTTATTTTGCATTTTGACCAAAAAAAAAAGTAAAAACTAATGTAAATTCTTAATTATTAAAATTCTTAATTATTAACTTAAGTTCCTCCAAATTTACTTAATTTTCAATTTCCAAATGTTTTTATATTTGAGTTTGGATTGCATTTTGATATGTTGGGGAGACTATTGACCTGTTTTGACCCAATAGATTGATGGGTCATTTGGAATTCAATTAAATTAAGTTAAAAAGTGAGTCATAATCTAACCCGTATTAGCTGAACTAACAATGCTAAATTTTGAATCCGCCTCCACGCAGATAGAAGAGCTAAGCTTACAAATAAGGTGCTAATTTCTTTGTATGCTTTTTCTATTGTGTTTGCAGATGACAAAACTAGCAATTATACCTTTTACCGTACTATTAGAAACCATTTTCTTGAAAAAGCAGTTCAGGTAATTTATTATTCTATAGTTTAATTAATTCGCAAAACAAAATACAAAAGTACAGGCTTGTTGGTTGACTAATAATTGTTGTCTGTTACACATACTTTTGCAGCCGAAATATTAAGTTTGCTCTGTTCGTTCTGCTAATCGGAGTTGGCTATGCCTCTATTACTGATCTTCAGCTCAATTTTGTTGGAACAATTCTCTCCCTTCTTGCCATTGTTACAACTTGCGTTGGACAAATTGTATCCTTTTAATGATTTATCCGACGTAACAAATTTTACACTATCAGTATATTTTAACTTGTTATAGTAAACTATCTATCTTGTTAGTCGATTACTTGCAGAAACGGACTTAAGGCGAATTCAGGATCTAAAAGTCGGGGTACACTTTTGGATTCAACCAAAATCTGCTTTGTACAGAGGGTGACCACTACTAATATATCACTATTTTCTAAAAAGATATACGTGTACACATAAAATTTTTGCCGAACTTTACGGTTGCTGGTGACCCCACTCGGTATAGCATAGGTCTATCTCTGGTCACGGAAACCCGTAAGCTTCGACAAAAATCTTGTATATGTATATGTATATACCTTAAAAATGATTAATTTAAAATACTTTGCACCCTAAACACTTAAAACCTTTAGGGGGCACTGGTTGAACAGAATATTGTGCCCCCGTCACGTAAAAATCCTGAGTTCGTCTCTGGTTACTAGTAGTTATCTTTTAAATGACTTGAGAATGTAAAAGCTTTTATATATAGGAGTTAAAAAAAAAATTTAATTTTATAATTTGACTTAACCTCAAATTCAGCTGACCAACACAATTCAAAAGAGGCTCAACATCTCATCAACTCAATTGTTGTATCAATCAGCCCCTTTCCAAGCAGCTATTCTATTTGTATCAGGGCCAGTGGTGGATCAATTCCTTACCAAACAGAGTGTTTTCGCCTACAAATATTCTCCTATTGTTGTGGTAAGAAAAAACACTAATTACATTATATTCTTAAATTTTTTTGGTTTCCCATCGGGTATCCGGTACCCCCATTGGAATCCGACTATATCCGGATTTGCGGCGCATAGGGCCCCATTCGGTGGAAGTGCTCTCTACCAAGAATTTTTTCATATGCAGAGCTCGAACCCCATACCTATGGTTAAGAAAAGAGCAACTCCATCCGTTACACCACATCCTTTAGTGTACAATGTATTCTTAAATTAACACCTATTGTCTTGTACCAAAATTTTAACAATGTGTTTCTCAAATGCAGGGATTTATATTGTTGTCATGTTTGATTGCTGTATCAGTGAATTTCAGCACATTTTTAGTGATTGGAAAGACATCACCAGTTACATATCAAGTGTTAGGCCACCTTAAAACATGTTTGGTTTTAGCATTTGGCTATACATTGCTACATGATCCTTTCACTTCAAGAAACATTATCGGAATTCTTGTTGCCATTGTTGGAATGGGATTGTATTCCTATTTTTGTGTCAATGAAACCAAAAGGAAACAAGTTGGAGACCTTTCTTCCATGACTCAAGTAAGCCATTCTTCCTCTTCATAGAAATGACACCAGATAGACACTCTAAATGGCGGCTATTTAGGAATTAACCAATGTGTCCTGAATTTTGATTTTTCAATTCACACAAATATCCTGAATTATCTCAAAATTAAGGGCCCGTTTGGCCATAAAAGTGATTCTTTTTTTCGAAATCAGTATTTGGGCATGAAATTTTCGATTTTCACTTAAAGATAAATTTTGAAATTTTTCGAAAATTTGAAAAACTCCAAAAAGCTATTTTTCAAAGGTGCACTTCAGATCACTCACAAAAATTCAAAAACAGCCCAAAATTATATTCATATCCAAATACTTTTAAATATCATTTTCACTTGAATGTTTTTTCCACTTCTTTTTTTTTTGAAATTTTACAATTCTTATGTCCAAACACGCACTAAAAGTTTTAGTTCAAAATTTCAGGACAAATAAGTATTGGCTAATTTTTAATTAGCAGCCCTAAGAATGGTTGTTTGTGCACTTAGCCCTCCCTCTTCTCGTAACGATTTGAAGATGTTGTACTTTGTGCTATAAATCATTGTACCTTATTTGTTCTAAAAATTGTGTTTTTGTTGTCATCTCAGGTTAAAGATAAAGATACCACTGCACCACTTCTAGCTGGGAAGAATGGCCAAGTTAAAGAAAATAACTCCCTTGTTTAAATTTTAGGGTTGAAGTCATGAAGATGTTTTTGAACAAAGAATTTTTATTTTCAATTGAGAGACATTCCACTAGATGGATGTAAATGATTTTTGGCTCATAAAATACCCTGCACCCCTTTGTTCCAAGATTTGGTCATTGCTAGATTTGTATTTACTTCTTACATGTAGACAAATGCAATTAAGAAAAATTCTTCGTTACATCATACATGGTCTATTGTGTTTTATTCTTATGTCATGTTTTCACGATTAAAATTAAGAAGAATGAATCTTCCATATAAATATGGGTTCGATTCTTACTGTCTTCTCTTCTTACTTTCATATCTCTCAATTTAATTTTTTAAAAAAATTAGAAGAAAGAAAAAGGAATTTTTACCTAGCTATACTATATTAGAAATTTTTTTTTTATCTATGTTCTCTATGTTTTGTAATTTTAAATAAGTATCTAGATTTTTCTTACAAATTATATACATTGCTCCTTAAAAGACCCTCACCCAATTATTAGTGCATTCAATTAAGAGATTCAATTACATCCTTTCCTTTCTTTTTCCCTTTCCTCTTCTCTCTCCTTTTTTTTTTTTACATCAAAATCCCTTAATCTACGCCAAGAATCTCCATCTTCTTTCTTCCCACCATTGCTGATAACTTTGTATTATTAAAAAATCATCAATTGTATCGTTCTTCTGCTGGGAGACTGGACAACACTGAAAATGAAGAAATATTCAGGAATTGTATGATAATTGTATGATAACTGTATCATAATTGTATTTGAATTGTATCAGATACATCAATCTTAAAACATAATTGTATCATACTTGTATCATAATTGTATCTAATTTGTATCTGGTACATTAATACCCAAAATAATATCTTATACAATACTAATATATTAATATACAATTATCATATATTTGTGATACAAACTGTGAAATTCATCACGAACTCACAACTGCTCGTAACAATATACAATGAATATAAAATTATCATATATTTGTAATACAATTCCTGCAACAATTATCATACATATACAATTATAATACAATCGTGATACATTTCTGAAAAATTGTGATACAATTATGATCTTCATCTTCTTCAAGTTTCAATAACAACTCTATACTAAAAATCTAATATAATTGTATTAGTATTGTATCGAGTAATGTTTTGGGTATTGAATTTAGAAAGAAAGAAAACAAGATTCAAAACTTACCCATAACTTGATTCTAGAGTAATATAATATTACGAATTTCGTCTGCATTGTATCAATAAGAAATAGAGATTTTGGGTGATTAGTAAGAAAGAGAAAAATTGGGTAGTTTGAAAATCTTTGGAAAAGGAAAAGAATTGGAATTTTGGGGGGGAGGTGGGGTTATAAAAATAAAAGAGAGATTTTGGATGATTATTAAGAAAGAGAGAAAAAAGAAACAGGATCTTAAATGTAGGGGAGGGTTATTGAAAATGGGGGTAGGTGGAGGGTTATTGAAAATGGGGGTAGGTGTCAACTAAGGGATCTTGATTTTTATTTTTATTTTTATGGTTTTGTATATATTGTAAATATAGATATACAAAGTAATTAATAAGGAACCTAAATAAAGGTGGTAAATAGGTTTCTATTATAGTATAGCTAGGTAAAAATCCCCCCAAAAAACTATTTGTGAATGGGCCACCAAAGCTCAATTAGGCCCAAATAAAACTTTGTCCAGAAGGCTGTCAAACCAGCAAATGCAAACTCGTAGAAATGACACCGGGTAGTCACTCTAAGTAGAAATGACATTAGGTAGCCACTCTAAAGGACTGCTATTTAGGAATTAGCCAGTGCATCCTAAATTTTAGTTTTTTATTTCAAATTTTCAGGACAAAACTATTCTGAATTGTCCTGAAGTTAAAAAATTTAGTTTAAAAATTCAGGACAAAATAATTACTGGCTAATCTCTAAATAGCATCCCTGAAAATGGCTATATGTGCACTTGCCCCTAGAATGGTTGTTAATTAGCTAATAATGTGTCTTGAATTTCAGTTTTTCCAGTTTACTTTTTGGGATTTTTACACAACTAGCCGTTTGATGAAGCTAATGTGTACAGAATTTTCTGCTCATACTCTGTCAAATTCTAGTATAGTTTATGATATCGTTCCACAGAGATTGGAGAATCTAAGTTTCAGACTTGTAATATTTTGATCACTATTTGAGAAAATCAAATTGATGAAAGGTGTGTGTGAAATTATATTTTAAGACAAATTTCTTCTGAAAGGTTTATATTTAAAAAGAGTTGGGAATCATTGAATTCACTTGATATATCATTATATATATATATATATCATTACAATAAAATCACAGTTTTATACGTATTTCTCTAAAGAATAATTGTTTATTGCTAATACAATTATATTTTTACCCTAAAAAAAAAATTAACACTCCGTGAGGTTATGTTAATTAATTAATTTAAAACTAGTCACGATTAAGCTGAAATATCTTGCATGAATTGTGCTCAAGCGTAGTAAAAACTTCGTGAGAATATTTTTACTAGAAAATCAATAGTCTTGCCTTCAACAATTTCTCCGTGAGAATTAAAACTGAGGAAAACAAGATTACAGACTTGAAATAATAATCTTACTAAAAATTACTTTCACTCTAATATTCAATTCATCAGCTATTATATATTAATTTTGCTCTGTGAGAATTACAAAATTAATATAAGAATAACTTAGATATAAAATATGTAGATATGATAATAATGATTAAAAAATCATTTATTTATTTTATTTTTTTAATTCTATTGTTTGAGCTGCATATTTACTTTGGTACTATGGAACGGTGTTTCGGGAATCCCTATACTGCATATTTACTTTGGGACTATGGAACGGTATTTTGGGAGATCCCCATGTACTGCATATTTACTTTGGGACTACGGAACGGTATTTTGGGAGATCCCCCTGTACTGCATATTTACTTTGGGACTACGGAACGGTATTGTGGAAGATCCCCCTGTACTACACATTTACGTTTGGGACTACAAGACGGTATCTCGGGAGATCCCTTGCTCTTATCTCTATGTACTGAGTTGTTGTCTTCTATGATTTCATTCCTGTTAAATTTCAGTCTTTATTTTACTACGGTATTTCATTCTAAGTGTGTTTTATTATATATATATTGTTGTTAAATTTCAGCCTTTATTTTATTACGGTATTACACTCTATATTACTTTTATTATATATTTGCCAGTAGGGCCCTGACCTGACCTCGTCACTACTCAACCGAGGTTAGGCTTGGCACTTACTGGGTACCGATTGCGGTATACTCATGCTACTCTCTGCACATGTTTTTCGTATGCAGATCTAGGTGCTCCTTATTAGCCACACTATCAGTGAGCTGGGACAGCTTTGGAGACTTCAAGGTATATATGACGCGTCCGCAAACCTTAGAGTCCCCTTTTACTTTTTTCCATGTCCATTATCTTCTGTATTTTTCCTTTGTTAGACTGTGATATATAGAGACACTAGACTTTCCTTTTGTAGTTTGTGATTCACGATGTTCCGGGTTTTGGGATTTTTGTGTATTTTGAATAGTTGGTTATTGTACATGCCAGGCGGTATGGTACCCAGTTATGTTGTTACTGCTACGGTTAGTTGTTAAGTTTATGTTTTTATTTTATTATTCCGCAAATGTTAGGCTTACCTAGTCGTAGAGACTAGGTGCCGTCACGACGTCATACGGAGGGGAAATTGGGTTGTGACAAGTTTATGACTACCTATTTTTTCGAGCAGCTAGCTCGAATCTACATCCGTGAGATTGTCAGGCTTCATGACGTACCGGTATCTATTATCTCTGACCAGGGTACTCAGTTTACATCACGGTTCTGGAGAGCTGTACAACATGAGTTGGGTACCCGGGTTGAGTTGAGCACAACATTTCACCCTCAGGCAGATGGACAGTCCGAGCGCACTATTCAGATACTGGAGGATATGCTCTATGCTTGTGTGATAAATTTTGGGGGTGTGTGGGACCAGTTTTTGCCACTTGCGGAGTTTGCCTACAATAATAGTTATCAGTCCAGCATTCAGATGGCACCGTATGAGGCTCTGTGTGGTAGGCGGTGTCAGTCCCTCAGTGGGTTGGTTTGAGCCAGGCGAGGCTAGATTATTGGGTACAGACTTGGTTCAGGATGCCTTGGAGAAGGCTAAGGTGATTCAGGATAAACTTCGCATAGCCCAGTCCGGACAGAAGAGTTATGCGGATCGGAAGGTTCGCGATGTTCATTCATGATTGGAGAGCAGGTCTTGCTCCGGGTTTCACCTATGAAGGGAGTTAAGAGATTCGAAAAAAGGGGCAAGCTGAGCCCAAGGTTTATTGGTACCTTTGAGGTATTGCGGCGAGTTGGGGAAGTTGCTTACGAGCTTGCCTTACCTCCCAACCTAGCAGGAGTTCATCCGGTATTCCACGTTTCTATGCTCCGGAAGTATCACGTTGATTTGGCTCATGTATTGGATTTCAGCTCAGTCCAATTGGACAAGGATCTATCTTATGTTGAGGAGCCAGTGGCTATTTTAGACAGGCAGGTCAGAAAGCTAAGGTCAAAGAACATTGCTTATGTGAAGGTTTAATAGAGGGGACAGCCGGTCGAGGAGGCGACTTGGGAGACCGAGCAGGATATGCGCAGCCGTTATCCTTATCTTTTCACCACTTCAGGTATGTCTCTATGCTCGTTCGAGGATAAATGATTATTTTAAGAGGGGGAGGATGTAACAACCCGACCGATCATTTTGAGAGTAATAGCCCCGTTTCCCTATTTACTGTATCCCCCGTATCTTTTTCTACTTATGTGACTTATCGGTAGGTTTTGTTTTTGGTTTCGGAGTGTTTTGGGACACTTAGTCCCTAAAACGAAAGCTTAAGTGTTAGGATTTTGACCATAGTCAGAACTGTATGAAGACGACTTCGTAATAGAGTTTCATCCATTCCGTTAGCTCCGTTGGGTGATTTTGGACTTAGGGGCGTGTCCGGATTGTGGTTTGGAGGTCTGTAGCTCATTTAGGCTTGAAATGACGAAAGTCAAATTTTTGGAGATTTTGACCGATAGTGGACTTTTTGATACTGGGGTCGGATTCTGAATCCGAAAATTGGAGTGGGTCTGTAATGTTGAATACGACTTGTGTGCAAAATTTGGGGTCAATCGTACTTGATTTGATAGGTTTCGTTATCAGTTGTAGAAGTTTAAAGTTTCAAGTTCATTAAGTTTGAATCGGAGGGTGATTCGTGTTTTTAGCGTTGTTTGATGTGATTTGAGGGCTCGACTAAGTTTGTATGGTATTTTAAGACTTATTGGTATATTTGGTTGAGGTCCCGGGAGCCTCGAGTGTGTTGCAGATGCTTAACGGATTGAATTTGGACTTAGGCTAGTTGCTGAAGATTTTCTAGTTTCTGGTGTTTTCGCACCCGCGGAGGGGAGACCGCAGGTGCGGGATCGCATGTACGAAGGAGGAGCCGCAGATGCGGCCAAGAAGGAGCTAGACAGGAACCGTAGGTGTAATGCATTTCTGCACCTGCGATAGTCGCAGATGCGGTCGCATAGCCGCAGGAGCGGTACCTGGGTTTCTAAGTGGAATCCGCACCTGCGATGGCATTTCCGTAGGTGCGGCGTCGCAGATGCGACAGAGAGTCCGCAGGTGCGAGATTTCTGGACATAACACTTAAATGCAAAGGTTCGCGATTTTTGCTCATTTTCAACATTTTGAACTCGGGTTTGGCGATTTCTTAGGAGCATTTTTAGGGGTTTCTTGAGGTAAGTCCCTTGTGCTTATCTTTTATCAATAATATTGCTTCCCCATTTATTTTCCCACCTAGTTAGTGTGTATTTAAGGTGAAAATTGGGAGTTGGCGGCTAGGAATTTGAAGAGTTTGATTTGGGGTTTTGAGTGGTCATTTGAGATTGAATTTTGATAAATTTGGTATGGTTGGACTCGTCAGTGAATGGGATTTCAGATTTTGTAATTTTTGCCTAATTCCGAGACGTGGGCCCAGGTCGATTTTTTAGGACGAATTTCGAAATTTTTGTTAAAGTATTGATTTCATTAATTAGATGAGTCTATTTTGGTTGTATTTATGATATGTAATTGCTTTTAGCTAGATTTGGGCCATTTGGAGTCGGATACTCGTGGGAAAGGCATTGTGACCGATTGATTGAGCTTGGTTCGAGGTAAGTGGCTTGCCTAACCTTGTGTAGAGAAAATTCCCTTAGGATTTGGTACTGTTTTGATGTGTGAGTGTCGTGTACGTGAGGTGACGAGTACGTACAGGGGCTAATTGTTTTAAAAAAAACCCGATTTCTGCTAAGTAATAACATGTTTCCTTCTTATTTGAGTTACATCAGCATGTGTAGTATCCTGTTAGCTTAGAATAGCATGTCTACTTGCCTTAATTACTTATCTGAACTCTGTGCAGCATGTTTAGTGAAATTTCTGCTTTTCCTTGACTTGTACTTTGTCTAAATTGTAGGATTTCGTGTTGTAGCTGTTAATTCTATTATTTGAGCTGCATATTTACTTTGGGACTACGGAACGGTATTCTGGGAGACTCCCTTATACTACATATTTACTTTGGGACTACGAAACGGTATTTCGGGAGATCCTCCTGTACTGCATATTTACTTTGGGACTACGGAACGGTATTCCGGGAGATTCCCATATACTGCATATTTACTTTAGGACTACGGAACGGTATTCCGGGAGATTCCCTTGTACTACACATTTACGTTTTGGACTACAAGACGGTATCTCGGGAGATCCCTTGCTCTTATCTCTCTGTACTGAGTTGTTGTCTTCTATGCTTTCATTCCTGTTAAATTTCAGTCTTTATTTTACTGCGGTATTTTATTCTATCTTATTTTATTATATATATACCAGTAGGGCCCTGACCTGACCTCGTCACTACCCGACCGAGGTTAGGCTTGGGACTTACTGGGTACCGATTGTGGTGTACTCATGCTACTCTCTGCACATATTCTTCGTGTGCAGATCCAGGTGCTCCTTATCAGCCGCACTATCAGTGAGCCGGGATAGCTTTGGAGACTTCAAGGTATATCTGCCGTGTCCGCAGACCTCGGAGTCCCCTTCTACTCTTTCCCATGTCCATTATCTTCTGTATTTTTCCTTTGTTAGACTCTGATGTATAGAGACACTAGACTTTCCTTCTGTAGTTTGTGATTCACGATGTTCCGAATTTTGGGATTTCTGTGTATTTTGAATAGTTGGTTATTGTACATGCCAGGCGGTATGGTACCCAGTTACGTTGTAACTGCTACAGTTAGTTGTTAAGTTTATGTTTTTATTTTATTATTTCGCAAATGTTAGGCTTACCTAGTCGTAGAGACAAGGTGCCATCACGACATCATACGGAGGGAAAAATGGATCATGACAGTGCAATATCTAGAAAAGACTGAGCTAAACAAAGAAAGCTTAAATTCATATTTCAAAAATCACTGTTGTCTAGGATTTCACCTCGAAAGACATTTGGGGCAAGTTCTAGCATATAGATTATAAGTTCTACTTGCTTTTGACCATAATGCTTCTCAATCTCAGAATGTCTTGCCATGTATTGAAGATATTTGTTCTTGCCTTCGTAAAAATAAACTTAAAAACAAGAAAGTTATGTGGTAAATATAAAAAAAAATATTTGATATAGAATGATAAGAGTTTTATTTTGATAAATTAACACTTAATTATAAAAAAGAAAAAGATCTAATATATATAGAGGTAAAAATCTTTTTGGCTTTCAAATATACAACTGCAGAAGAAAACTTGAAAGAAACTGCAGCTACACACCTTTTGCATACAAATAACAAGTCTAGTTTGTATATAAACTAGAAAATTACCTGTGCCAACATATGAATTGATTATTAAATGGTTACCAACTAGTTACTTGGGCATACCGATCACCATGGAGTTGCTCCTGTATAGGTGACTCTGTTTTTGTAGAGGTCTTCATGAGATATTCTGGTTGTACAATAGTCTGGATATTAACCAGATCAATTGATTAAGTATTTAACTATTTAAATCTATGCTGGACTTATGAGGCATTATTGTTTATCCCTCAATGGCCATGGGTAAGGAACCATAGTTCTGAGTTTAACGTCGTCAGCTCGACTTATTAATTATATACTTCATCAATCTATCAAAGTGACTGACGGTTGTTGCTCAAAATGCCCTCCAAAATATAATTTTAACGTGTGACCATTTACCTTAAATTTATCTCCTCCATTGGTTTGTTGAATTTCAATTGCTATGGGGTAAAACGTGTAACATTGTAAGGACCCGTCCACCTAGATTTTAATTTTTCTAGAAATAGCCTGAGTCTACTATTGTTTAGAAGTACCTGATCTCCAATTTTGAAAATCTTTTATTGGATTAAATTGTCATACCATATTTTTGTTTTTTCTTTAAAAATTTTGGCATTTTCATAAGCTTTTAATCTGAATTCTTCCAATTCATTCACCTAAGAATATCTATTTTACAAGAAGAGGTTAATTCAAAGTTCAATGCTTTCAACTCCCAAAAAGCTTTGTGTTCTAATTCAACTAGAAGATGACAAGCTTTTCCAAAGACTAATTATCACGACCCCAAATTTCCTCCGTAGGATGTCGTGATGGCACACCTATCAATGCGGAATAACATAATAAAAATCTGAAATAAATGAAACTCCAATTCAAATAATTTCAACTCCCAAAACCCGGTAAAAATAAGTCACAAGCTTCTAAGAATTTATTCTAAGTAGCTCTATACATCAGAGCCTAAAGAGAATAAGAAAAAATACTACATAATAGGGATAGAGGAGGACTCTGAGGTCTGCGGACGCTGGCAGATATACCTTGAAGTCTCCTAGTACGGCTAGTTCACGAATGACTGGTCTGATAGGAAGTACCCGAATATGCACAAAAAGATGTGCAAAAGCGTAGTATGAGTACACTACAGCGGTACCCAGTAAGTGCCAAGCCTAACCTCAATAGAGTAGTGACGAGGTCAGGTCAGGCCCTACTGGAATAATAAAAGACAGGGAGAAAAGTTTAACAATATAATAATAATAATAATAATAATAATAATAATAATAATAATAATAATAATAATAATAATAATAATAATAATAATAATAATAATAATAATAATAATAATAATGACAATGGGGATGAATCAAGTAAGTAGTATGTCACAATTTAACTACACAGAATAAGGGCAAATAACACCTCGCGGAAGAAAAATAAAAATTTATAACTTTAAGGAAAACACCAAAATAACCAAAGGCAATGCAACCATAAAGAAATATCAACAAGGGCACTCCCGAGGTACCGCCTCGTAGTCCCAAATCATAAATAAATTCACAATATCTCATTTCTTTATATCACCGTGGGAGCCTTCACATTTAATTTTTAAAGAAAATATTTTTCCCGAAATAGCATCCCGCGTTTTAGCCACCCTTATCACACCGCATGACTTCTAGTAGTTTCCCTACTAGCCACGTGTATCAAGCCACTCTTATCTTACCACATGCATTTCAACACCCAGACCTTATACCACCGCATGCGTATCAATATCACAATATATCACAATCTTCACCTCAAGTGCCCAAAAATTTTAACTTGCCAAAATAAATCAACAACAATAATATTTTTCACAATAAGGAGCTCACGGCTCAATCACAATGAGTATAAAAAAACTCACAAAATATTCGGGAATGAATAACTCAGCAAAAATAATATATCACAATTTTTAGCACGTTGCCTCAATACCAAATTTTAAAATTTCAAATACTTCATATTAATAATAATTCAATTAAGAAATTGAACTTTCAAATATTGAGCACAGAATAAAAGAAATACAGTTTCAACTAAACAGGTAAAGCAATTAGCAGAAAAAAATACCAGGCAAATTTAAAGTATAAAAAATAATAGATCAATGATGATGAATATAACCGGATAAAATAATTTAATTAATGTGTAACATGGATCTACACATTTTAAAATCAGAGTTTTCCACATTTAGCCCATGTACACACTCGTCATCTCGCGTACACGACTTTTAACACATCAAATTATCATATCATACCAATCCTAAGGGGAATTTACCTCACACAAGGTTAGACAAGTTACTTACCTTGTACCGTGAAATTCTTTACTCCGCTATGCCTTTGCCTCGTGAATTGACATCTAAAAGCCTCGTATCTAGTCATAATAATTTCGATTCAGTCAATACAAATTATTAAAATTTAATTCCATATGAAAATACTAAGTTTCCAACAAAATCCAAAATTTAACTTTAAAATGCCCATGGGGCCCACGTCTCGAACCCGACAAAAGATAAAAATATGAACGCTCATTCAACCACGAGTCCAACCATACCAAAATCACTAAATTCTGACATAAACTCGACCCTCAAATCTTCAATCTAAACTTAGGGATTTTCACAATCGTTTTCAACTTAATCCACATATTAAATGTTAAAAACTACTATAGATTCGGGTACTTTAACCAAAATTGAGTTAAGAGCACTTACCCCGATGTTTTTCTTGAAAATTTCCTAAAAATCGCCTATCCCCGAGCTCCAAATCGGTAAAAATAAAAAATCATAACTTAAAGTTTCTACCCAGAGGTTTCTTCTTCGCGAACGCGACCATTTCCTCGCGTTCGCGAAGCACAAAATGCTTCAGTCCAAAAACCTTCTTCACGAACGCGGAAAGCTCACACAGTCGAGCCTTCGCGAACGTGGTAACCTCATCGCGAACGCGTAGGCTAAATCACCTGAGACCTCATCTGCCCCTTCCTTTACGCGAACGCGAGGACCCAATCGTGAACGCGTAGGCCTTAGATCTCAGTGCTTCGTGAACGCGGAACATGCATCGCAAATTCGAAGGCCTAATTCCAGCAGCACACAAGCTTCCTCTACGCGAACGCGGGACTACCTACACGAACGCATAAAAGGAAACCAGACACCAGCAGCAGTTGATGCTTCAGCAATAACACTAAGTCCAATTCTATTCCGTTAACCACCCGAAACTTACCCGTAGCCCCCGGGACCTCGACCAAATATACCAAAAACTCCTAAAATATCCTAAAAACTTAGTCGAAACCTCGAATGACATCAAACAACGCTAAAAACACGAATCATACCTAATTTCAAGTCTAATGAAACTAAGAAATTCCAACTTCTAAATTCGATGCCGAAACCTATCAAATCAGATCCGATTGACCTCAAATTTTGCACACAAGTTATAAATAACATAACGGAGCTATAAAAGTTTCAGAACTGTATTCTGCTATCCGATATCAAAAAGTCAACTCCCCGGTCAAACTTTCAAACATAAATTTCTATTTTAGCCATTTCAAGCCTAATTTAGCTACGGACTTTCAAATAATTTTTCGGACATGCTCCTAAGTCCAAAATCACCATACGGAGCTATTGGAATTATCAAAACTCTATTTCAGGGCTTTTTACACATAAGTTAATATCCGATAAACCTTTTCAACTTACGTTTTCAACCTTGAGACTAAGTGTCTCAATTCATTCTGAAATCTCTTCGGACTCGAACTGACTATCCCAACAAGTAACGATACAGCTATAAAGTACAGAATGATTAGTAAATAGAGGAATGTGGCTACAACTCTCAAAATGACTCGCCGGGTCGTTACACTAATCGATATGGAGATGTACCAATTGGCGTTTCAAACACCGTTCGATATGCCCACAGTGTGTCATCTAATTTTGAAGCTCAGTCTTTTCTGGAGATTCCAACCATTTTTTCAAGTATTCTTTTTAATTTGCGGTTAGAAACCTCAACTTGACCTTGCGTTTGAGCATGGTATGGTGTTCCTGTTTTGTGAGTCACACCATATTTTGACAACAATGCTGAAAATTATCTATTCATGAAATAGGACCCTTGGTCGCCAATGATGACTCGTGGTGTACCAAACCTGGTAAAAATATTTTTTTTGAGAAAATTGCACACAGTTTGAGCATCATTTTTCCTTGTTGGGATGTCTTCAACCCATATTGAAATATAATCCACAGCCACGAGGATATATTCAAAAGAGTGAGATGAAGAAAAAGGACCCATGAAATCTATTCTCCATAGATGAAGGCACGAGCGTCCTTAAAAAGTGTAGGCCAGAAAAATCCAACCTCCTGAACTTTAAAGGCAGTTCGATTTGCTGCATAATATTATCCACCTGCTCCATCGTGGCAATGATACAAAATTTTGGTCATTTCTTTTTCTGGTACACACCTTCTGATAATATTATCTGCACAAATTTTTAACAAGTAAGGGTCATTCCACAAATAATATTTAGCATAAGATATCAACTTTTTCCTCTTTTAGTAAGTGAAATTTTGGGGAATCCATTTTTCAACTAAGTAATTTGCAATGTCTGCAAACCAGGGTGGTTGAGCCACAACTGAGTTGATAGAAAAAATATGTTCATCAGGAAACTCTTCTTTTATATCACACAACTCAAGTGGATGGTTCTCTAATCTAAACAAATGGTCAACTACCTGATTCTCTGTTTCTTTTTTATTTTTTATCTCGAGCTCAAATTCTTGAAGAAGTAAAATTCATCTTAACAATCTAGGTCGGGCATATTTTTTTGCTAAGAGGTATTTTAGAGCCGCATGATCAGTAAAACAGTGACCTTGGTTCCTATCAGATAGGAACGAAACTTATCAAATGCAAATACTACTGCCAATAATTCTTTTTCAGTGGTGGCATAATTTAGTTGAGCATCATTCATTGTCCTGCTGGTATAATAAATTGGACGAAAAATCTTATCTTTTCTCTGTCCTAAAATAGCTCAAACTGTTGTATCACTAGCATCACACATAATCTCAAAAGGGTGGTTCCAATCAGGGGACACAACTACATGGGCAGTTGATAATTTTTCCTTAAGGTTGTTAAAGGCTTTCATACAATCACCTGAAAATTCAAACTTAACATCTTTCATCAAAAGGTTAGTCAGAGGTTTTGAAATCTTTGAAAAATCCTTTATGAATCGTCTGTAAAAATCTGTATGACCTAGAAAGCTTATAATGCCTTTACTAGTTGTGGGAGGGGGTAATCCTTCTATAAGATCAATTTTAGCCTTATCAACTTTTATCCCTTTAGCACTGATTTTATGTCCTAAAATAATTCCCTCAGTAACCATAAAACGATATTTTTCCCAATTAAGAATTAAGTTTGTCTCTTCGCATCTCTTAAGAACTAAGGTTGTCGCACCCCTTTTTACCCCCCTCCCCCCATCCCCCAAAAGATATGTGTATTATGGATTGTGGGTTAAAGAGTGTTTCCAATTAAAGTGACAATTTTAAAATAGGGATTATTTTGTTATTCAGAGTCGCCACTTGGAATTGATTTTTGGTGTTCCAAGTCACATTTTATTTTAATCCCTAGACAAAGGAAGGTTTGACTCTATCATTATTGGTCTGCGAAAATAAAGTCCGGGTAAGGAATTCTGTTGACCGTGGAGAAAGTGTAAGGCATTTTTCGAGTCTCGTGATTCTAGAACGGTCACTTTATTGACTATATTTGGCTTATATTATTTTTGAACAAACTGTGTTTTAATGGATTTTCATGTTTTACCTATCCACTTTTAATGCTTGATTATTCAAGAATGTTTTGAATAATAAGATATCATAACCACACTACACAAGCGAATGCGGGATCGAGATAAAATTTATTAATTTTTTCATAAATGCGCTACGCAAGGGAATCCGCAGTCATTAGAAAGGATTATTAGCACGCTATTACTTTTGAAAAAATTACTATATTTGTCCTTTGAGAAAAAATTGACCAGCATACAAATCAAAATGGACATCTTTGTATTGTATTGGGCCTCTGCAGAACTTATCTTATTTGGCCCAATCGTTTATTTGAAACTAGATCCCACAAAACTTGGCCCCAACAAATAGAAGCTAAAGCAGTAAACTCTTAGCCTAAGTTCTTTAACAATATGCCCAAACTATTTCTTCCCAGAGTGTGCTACGTTAATGCAGTGTAGTGATGGAAATATTTTCACAAATAAATACCAATATCAACATGATAAATACCAATATCAACATGATTCCACAATAGAACAACAAACAGATAAAAAGTGATATAGGCATTGAACTAAAGATATTAACACGAGAACGAAAATAAAACTTCATTCAAGCACAAGATCCATAATATAGAATACCAATGCCGACATTATAGAGATTAATAAAAGGAATGAACCTCAAAGTTTTGAATATGAATTTTCAATATTTTACAGCTCTGAAATCCAAAAGCGAACAAGACCATTAATAACCCACCTCTCGAACTCGGCGGACTCGGCTCGGACCTCGACTCGACTCAAAAACTTTAGCTATTTTTTTGACGGTGTTTTGGAGGTGAGAAGCTTGGTTTAAATGGTATTTTGGGGGCTGTTTCAGCTAGGTTTTTCAGTTGATTTTTGGCAGCATTGTTTGGAGTATTTTGGACTGTTTTAGAGCGGTTTCGGCAGCGGGGGTTTAAACTTATTTTTGCTGGCTTTTGGGGGTTATTTTTGGGGCTGATTCGGGCAGTTTCTGGGGCGAGTTTGGCAGAGATTTATTGCTGGTGTTTTGTTGTTGATGGGTGACATTTTTGGGTTTGTTTTCAGCTAGTTTTCAGCATGGTTTTGGATTGGTTTTTGCTAGAATTTCGCTGGTATTTCAGCAGTGTTTTGGGGTCGTTTTTGGTAGAAGCTTGGTCTATTTTTAAGGGAGGAAAACAAAGGTGTTTTGATGGTGTTGAAGCTGCTGATTTGGTGGAGGAGACGAGGCTATTTAGCAGAGATTTTTAGGCTAAATATGGAGGAAAGATCGATGAAGCTTTGATGATTGATGAGGTTTGTGTGATAGAATTCTGAGGAGGAGGAATGGGGAGGAGGGAAGTGAGGTGTATTTGTCAGGAATAATTTGTGAGTGGGCCAAGGGTGAGTAGTGAAAAGTGAGTGTGTGCACGTGAGGGAGTTGGGGGAAAAGGGATAAAGTGAATGAGTGTTGTGAGTAAGATGGGAAAAGGAGATTATGAGTGTGTGATGTGAGGAAGATGGGGGGAAAAGGGGTTATGAGTGTGATGTGAGGGAGTTGGTGGGGGAAGTGGGATATAAATTTCTTAAGTAATACCTATAAAAGGTGAAATAAGAGCTAAATTATGTAGATTAAACTTAAAATGTATTTACATACTAAAACAAATGGTAAAAAATTCGAGCATGGTCAAACATTAGGTGCTCACAGCATGCCCCTCTTTGCTTGAAAATATGAAGAGTTTTCAGGCAAAGAAAAGATGAGCGATATGACTAATTTTTGGCCATACCATTATTCAAAAGGAAAGAAATAAGAGAAAATAGTGCAACCGAGTCCTGGTTTTGGATAACCTACATATTCCGGGTTATAAAGGAATCAGGCCACGTGTAGTTCAAGAAAAAGGATAGAATGCTGATTTGGAGAGTCAAGTGAGGTTCTGTCGAGGCTCTGGTCTGTAGTCCTATTATTACATCAAAATAAAAAAAAAACTAAACAAGCCTATCAGCTATCAGTTAAAATTTGATCTTGAGTCTTGAGCGGTTCTTCGCGCAGACTCTGATCTAAACCTTGATGATATCTAGCTGCAGGTGCTAGTTCATTCTTCTATGCCTTTTTCTGACCAAAATGAAAAATATAAAGCTCGTAACTTCAGTCGTCATGAGTAGTCCATATCCTTTCAATCTACTTCTGCATTTGGATTCACTTCTCTTTTTTTCTTCTTTTTTCTTGGATTGAGACTTCTTCTTTTGTTCATCTCGAACCTTGTCCCTCGAGGTAATACCTGCGCAAACACCAAAAGAAACAAACGAACGAATTTTTTCTGCCCTAGTTTATACTAGGGAGTGAGGACCCTATGTCTAAAAATAAAAATCAACTAGGCAGTGGAGACCCTATATCTAAAAATAAAAATCAACTAGGGATTGGAGAACCTATGTTGGAAAAGAAACTAGGGAGTGGAGACCCTATGTCTAAAATAAAATCAACTAGGAAGTGGAGACCCTTTGTTGGAAACGAGACTAGGGAGTGGAGACCCTATGTCTAAAATAAAATCAACTACAGAGTGAAGACCCTATGTTGGAAAAGAGACTAGGGAGTGAAAACCCTGTTCTAAAATAAAATCAACGAGGGAGTGGAGACACTATGTTGGAAAAGCGACTAGGGAGTGGAGACCCTATGCCTGAAATAAAATCAACTAGGGAGTGGAGACCCTATGTTGGAAAAGAGACTAGGGAGTAGAGACCTTATGTTGGAAAAGAGACTAGGGAGTGGAGACTCTATGTCTAAAGTAAAATCAACTAGGGAGTGGAGACCCTATGTTGGAAAAAAGAGACTAGGGAGTAGAAACTCTATGTCTAAAATAAAATCAACTAGGGAGTGGAGACCCTATGTTAGAAAAGCGACTAGGGAGTAGAGACCCTATGTTGGAAAAGCGACTAGTGAGTAGTTACCCTTTATCTAAAATAAAATCAACTAGGGAGTGGAGACCCTATGTTGGAAAAGCGACTAGGGAGTGCAGACCCTAAGTCTAAAATAAAATTAACTAGAGAGTGGAGACCCTATGTTGGAAAAGAGACTAGGAAGTGGAGACCCTGTGTCTAAAATATCATCAACTAGGGAGTGGAGACCCTATGTTGGAAAAGGGACTAGGGAATGGAGACTTATGTCTGAAATAAAATCAACTAGGGAGTGGAGACCATATGTTGGAAAATCGACTAGGGAGTGGAGACCCTATATCTAAAATAAAATCAACTAGGGAGTGGATACCCTATGTTGGAAAAGCGACTAGGGAGTGGAGACCCTATGACTAAAATAACTTCAACTAGGGAGTGGAGACCCTATGTTGAAAAAGTGACTAAGGAGTGGAGACCCTATGTCTAAAATAAAATCAACTAGCGAGTGGAGACCCTATGTTGGAAAAGCGACTAGGGAGAGGAGACCCTATATATAAAATAAAATCAACTAGAAAGTGGAGACCCTATGTTAGAAAAGAGACTAGGGAGTGGAGACCCTAAGTCTAAAATAACTTCTACTAGAGAATGGAGACCCTATATTGGAAAAGAGACTAGGGAGTGGAGACCCTACATCTAAAATAAAATCAACTAGGGAGTGGGGACCCTATATTGAAAAAGATACTAGGGAGGGAAGACCCTATGTCTAAAATATTATCAACTAGGGAATGAAGACCCTATGTTAGAAAAGAGACTAGGGAGTGGAGATCCTTTGTCTAAAATATCATCAACTAGGGAGTGGAGACCCTATGTCTAAAATAACTTTAACTAGGGAGTGGAGACCCTATGTTGGAAAGGCAACTAAAGAGTGGACACACTATGTCTAAAATAAAATCAACTAGGGAGTGGATACCCTATGTTGGAAAAGCGACTAGGGAGTGGAGACCCTATGTCTAATATAAAATCAACTAGGGAGTAGAGACCCTATGTTAGAAAAGAGACTACGGAGTGGATACCCTATGTGTAAATTAACTGGGAGTGGAGACCCTATGTTGGAAAAGAGAAAAGGTAGTGGAGACCCAATGTATAAAATATAATCAACTAGGGAGTGGAGACCCTATGTTGGAAAAGAGACTAGGGAGTGAAAACCCTATGTGTAAAATATCATCAACTAGGGAGCGGAGACCCTATGTTGGAAAAGAGACTAGGGAGTGGAGACCCTTTGTCTAAAATATCATCAACTAGGGAATGGAGACCCAATGTTGGAAAAAGGGACTAGGGAGTGGAGACCCTATGTATGAAATAAAATCAACTAGGGAGTGGAAATCCAATATTGGAAAAGTGACTAGGGAGTGGAGACCCTATGTCTAAAATAACTTCAACTAGGGAGTGGAGACCCTATGTTGGAAAAGCGAATAGGGAGTGGAGACCCTATATCTAAAATAAAATCAACTAGGGAATGGAGACGCTATGATGGAAAAGCGACTAGGGAGTGGAGACCCTTGGTCTAAAATAGCTTCAACTAGGGAGTGGAGACCCTATGTTGGAAAAAAGAGACTAGGGAGTAGAAACTCTATGTCTAAAATAAAATCAACTAGGGAGTGGAGACCCTATGTTAGAAAAGCGACTAGGGAGTAGAGACCCTATGTTGGAAAAGCGACTAGTGAGTAGTTACCCTTTATCTAAAATAAAATCAACTAGGGAGTGGAGACCCTATGTTGGAAAAGCGACTAGGGAGTGCAGACCCTAAGTCTAAAATAAAATTAACTAGAGAGTGGAGACCCTATGTTGGAAAAGAGACTAGGAAGTGGAGACCCTGTGTCTAAAATATCATCAACTAGGGAGTGGAGACCCTATGTTGGAAAAGGGACTAGGGAATGGAGACTTATGTCTGAAATAAAATCAACTAGGGAGTGGAGACCATATGTTGGAAAATCGACTAGGGAGTGGAGACCCTATATCTAAAATAAAATCAACTAGGGAGTGGATACCCTATGTTGGAAAAGCGACTAGGGAGTGGAGACCCTATGACTAAAATAACTTCAACTAGGGAGTGGAGACCCTATGTTGAAAAAGTGACTAAGGAGTGGAGACCCTATGTCTAAAATAAAATCAACTAGCGAGTGGAGACCCTATGTTGGAAAAGCGACTAGGGAGAGAAGACCCTATATATAAAATAAAATCAACTAGAAAGTGGAGACCCTATGTTAGAAAAGAGACTAGGGAGTGGAGACCCTAAGTCTAAAATAACTTCTACTAGAGAATGGAGATCCTATATTGGAAAAGAGACTAGGGAGTGGAGACCCTACATCTAAAATAAAATCAACTAGGGAGTGGGGACCCTATATTGAAAAAGATACTAGGGAGGGAAGACCCTATGTCTAAAATATTATCAACTAGGGAATGAAGACCCTATGTTAGAAAAGAGACTAGGGAGTGGAGATCCTTTGTCTAAAATATCATCAACTAGGGAGTGGAGACCCTATGTCTAAAATAACTTTAACTAGGGAGTGGAGACCCTATGTTGGAAAGGCAACTAAAGAGTGGACACACTATGTCTAAAATAAAATCAACTAGGGAGTGGATACCCTATGTTGGAAAAGCGACTAGGGAGTGGAGACCCTATGTCTAATATAAAATCAACTAGGGAGTAGAGACCCTATGTTAGAAAAGAGACTACGGAGTGGATACCCTATGTGTAAATTAACTGGGAGTGGAGACCCTATGTTGGAAAAGAGAAAAGGTAGTGGAGACCCAATGTATAAAATATAATCAACTAGGGAGTGGAGACCCTATGTTGGAAAAGAGACTAGGGAGTGAAAACCCTATGTGTAAAATATCATCAACTAGGGAGCGGAGACCCTATGTTGGAAAAGAGACTAGGGAGTGGAGACCCTTTGTCTAAAATATCATCAACTAGGGAATGGAGACCCAATGTTGGAAAAAGGGACTAAGGAGTGGAGACCCTATGTATGAAATAAAATCAACTAGGGAGTGGAAATCCAATGTTGGAAAAGTGACTAGGGAGTGGAGACCCTATATCTAAAATAACTTCAACTAGGGAGTGGAGACCCTATGTTGGAAAAGCGAATAGGGAGTGGAGACCCTATATCTAAAATAAAATCAACTAGGTAATGGAGACGCTATGATGGAAAAGCGACTAGGGAGTGGAGACCCTATGTCTAAAATAGCTTCAACTAGGGAATGGAGACCCTATGTTGGAAAAGAGATAAAGGAGTGTAGATCCTATGTCTAAAATAAACTCAACTAGGGAGTGGGGACCCTAAGTTAGAAAAGCGACTAGGGAGAGAAGACCATATGTCTAAAATAAAATCAACTAGGGAGTGGAGACCCTATGTTAGAAAAGAGACTAGGGAGTGAAGAACCTATGTCTAAAATAACTTCAACTAGGGAGTGGAGACCCTATGTTGGAGAAGAGACTAGGGAGTGGAGACCCTATGTCTAAAATATAATCAACTAGGGAGTGAAAACCCTATGTTGGAAAAGAAACTAGGGAGTGAATACCCTATGTCTAAAATATCATCAACTAAGTAGTGGAGACCCCTTGTTGGAAAAGAGACTAGGGAGTGGAGACCCTTTGTCTAAAATATCATCAATTAGGGAGTGGATACCCTATATTGAAAAAGAGACTAGGGAGTGGAAACCCTATGTCTTAAATAAAATCAACTAGGGATTGGAGACCCTATGTTGGAGAAGCGACTAGGGAGTGGAGACCCTAAGTTGGAGAAGCGACTAGGAAGTGGAGACCCTAAGTTGGAAAAGTGACTAGGGAGTAGAGACCTTATGTCTAAAATAAAATTAACTAGGGAGTGGAGACCCTATGTTGAAAAAGTGACTAGGGAGTGGAGACCCTATGTTGGAAAAGCGACTAGGGAGTGCAGACCCTATGTCTAAAATAAAATCAACTAGGGAGTGGAGACCCTATGTTGGAAAAGCGACTAGGGAGTGGAGACCTTATATTGGAAAAGCGACTAGGGAGTGGAGTCCCTATGTCTAAAATAAAATCAACTAGGTAGTGGAGACCCTGTGTTGGAAAAGAGACTAGGGAGTGGAAACTCTATATCTAAAATATCATCAACTAGGGAGTGGAGACCCTATCCTGGAAAGGAGACTAGGGAGTGGAGGCCATATGTCTAAAATATCATCAACTAGGGAGTGGAGGCCCTATATCTAAAATATCATCAACTAAAGAGTGGAGAACCTTTGTTGGAAAAGAGACTGGGGAGTGAAGACCCTATGTCTAAAATATCATCAATTAGGGAGTGGAGACCCTATGTTGGAAAAGAGACTAGGGAGTGGAAACCTTATGTCTAAAATAAAATCAACTAGGGAGTTGAGACCCTAAGTTGGAATAGCAACAAGGGAGTGGAGACCTTATACTACCATGATGTGGAACTTTCTTTTCTTTTTTTTAATTTATATTTAGAGAATGAGTAAAAATGTGGGAATGAATTTGGAGAAGACTTTCCTTTTGGAGATGTTGCTGCTGCAGAGCTGTTTCTAGCTCCCGCGGGATTTTTTTTTTTGTTGCACTTTCTTCTTGCAAGGTTGCTTTTGGATTGCACATGTTTCCTATTTTTCAAACAAAGAAGAATTGTTAGTTTGAAATGGTGGTTGGTTTTGCGGCCTTGAGTATTTCAGTCAATTGATCTCTGCTTGGCTTCTTTGATGATAATTTCAACTGTAATTGGTTGTATCCTGAATACCGATTGCACTTCTAGGCCCGAAGAACCTTTGATTTTTCCAAAATTTACCATGACGGTTAGTCGCGTGGGACTTAACCTTTTCAACTTTATTCTGCCCTTGTAGGCACTTTTAACTTGATTTCCTCTTTTCGAGAGTTTTTGATTTCAACGCATCAGCCACCATGGCCAGTCGGGTTGACTTGATGTCCTTGCCGAGGCTGGGTGCCTCTTGAATATTAGCTTGTATATAACAAAAGTCCCGTAAATCAGTCTTAGCATCCCTTCTTCGACTTAGTTTTGGAACAGAGTTAGACTGAAAGGGATTAAAAGAAAAACAAACAATGGAATGGACAATTATGTTAGACTAAAGGTATCCCTTTCGGGGAAAGGAAAGAAGGACTTATCTGGAGTGCATGTGGACTTCAATGATCATGACATGCCTTTTGGACTGGATGCCTGATTTGTGTAAATTGTCCGACTCTCAGCAATTCATCACAACTTTTGCCTCAAAATCGAGAAACCTTGCTCAAGACTGTGTCGATGCCAAGGGCTGTGAAGATCAGTTTTTCGATCAGTAGCACCCTTTGCGGGTTTTCACGAGCTGACCTCTCTCATTTCTCTTCTTACCATCGCTTTATAGTACCCTTTGCGGGTTTTTACTAACAAGACTCTCTCATTTTTATTTTCTCTTCTCGCCATTGCCCTATGGTGCCCGTGAGGATTTTCACCAATATGACTCTCTCATGTTAATTCTCTCATTTTGGTTTCATCATATCCAAATGACTGTATCCTCCAATTCTTAAACATTCTCGTTTATTGATCGGAGGGACTTGAAAAGGATTTGGGTAAAAAGAATTTGGATTGAATTACAACTTTGGAACATTTCGGGCGAAACCATCGCCGGACCATTGTAGCATCTTCCCTAATTTTCACTTTTGGGGGAATATGGATTTTTGTTTTGGTGGGACTGAACCCCAAAGAGAGGCTGTCTACGTATCCTTTCGAATCAAGTCAAATGTAGTTCAATGAACTTTGTTTTTGGTTTTTTGTTTTGTTTTGTTTTCTCTTTCTTTTTCCTTTGTTTTGTCTTTTTTTTTTACATTTTATTTCTTTCTTTTTTTCAATAATAACTTCCAAGTTCCAAAGAGGGTAATCAAAGAAAAGGGAACTTGCTCAAATGGTTTGCAAAGGGTTGATAGTACTTGGATAGTGAGAAAGAAAGCCTTCTTCATCCCAATGGGAGAACATTAATGTTATATAGAGGATCAATCATAGTACCTTTTGACTGCATCTGCGTTGACAACTATTTCAGGGATATTTCCTTCGATATTTCCCAAGTACAACGCTCTCTTTTAGCAGTACTCTCGTTACAATGTATGGACATTTTCAATCTAGAGCCAATTTTTCTTTAGCTGTTCCAATTCTTTATTTTATTTCCTTAAACTTATCTTCATTGCATTCTGATTTTTGATTCATTATTTCAAAGTCTGACAGCGTTTTAGGATCTGGGCCTGAAGTCCGCAAGTATGTCATGTCATTAAAATCTGCATTTAACAGAACTGAAAAGAGAATAAGAAAAGTGACAAGATTAAGAAAAGAGACATTCCTAGACAATGAAATATTTATTTCATTTGTTTTTTTTTTTAATTTTAAAGATAGAAAGGTTTACAATCGGAAAGTAAGACAACAAAGTTAAACATCCGGATCACACCCTGAAATAATCCGAACGCAGAAAGGATAGCAAGACCGGCTACCAAGACTCCCGTCTGACAGGAAACTTTCATGTTTGGCGACCCTTTTTTGGCTTTTCTTCTGTCTCGGCAATGGATGTAATGGCCTTCAGTGCCAGATCAAATTCTTTGTCCTCACAAATCATACCAATGGCTGGCCCATTATTGTGAGTTGGTAATAGATTGTTAGTCACATTAGAGATCTCTTCATCCCTTAGAATAATTCTTTTTTCTTCTATCAAGCTTTCGACTACCCTTTTGAGGGTCCAACAGTCTTTTGTATCATGGCCTCCTACTCCTGAATAGTAAGCACATCTGGTACCGGTCATGTATGATGGAGACTTGGGATTTTGCCGATTGGGAGGTACATGTTGCAATAGACCCAGTTGGATTAGCTTTTGAAGTAGACTGGAGTATGATTCGCCAATAGGGGTGAAATGTTTTCTCCTGGGAGGCTCACGAGGGCGTGGATTATGTTGATGTGTGTTTTGTGATGGACGGGGATTATAGGATCTTGGTATGGATGGTTATGTCTTTGAGGTGGGGCTCGGGCTTGGTTGTAGTGCTGATGTGACCGTGCATAAGGTTGGACATTCATCACTGCATAGTGAGGCGGTGCCACGGCATAAGCTGCATGTTGATACGGGTAGTAATGTTGTGGAGTTCTTGGTGGCATATAAGAGTGGTCAAATGATTGGCGAGGCCCTCTTGAACCCGAAGCCATCATGGCTCCCTCCTCCCTATTTTTGCGATTAGCCAAACCCCCTGAACCGTTCTGGATGGCTTGGGAGGTAGCTTTCAAGGCAGCTTGACTCAATATCCGGCCAGTTTTCAGACCGTTCTCTACCATCTCCCCGATTTTGATGGCCTCAGCAAATGGTTTGCCCATAGCGGACATCATATTCTGGAAGTAATCAGCTTCTTGGGCTTGCAAGAAGACTGTAACAATTTCTGCTTCGTCCATGGGTAGTTTCACTCTGGCAGCCTGCTCGCGCCATTTGATAGCATACTCGCGGAAACATTCTGTGATTTTCTTCTTCAAATTAGACAGGGAGTTTCTATCTGGAGCGATGTCGACATTGTACTGGAACTGTCTGACTTACGCTGGGCTAAATCATCACATATGTGCCAGTGGGATATTTCCTGATCCATATACCATTATGAGGTGATTCATGTCATGCTTTCTCCGAAGTAGGCCATCAATAACTCTTCTTTACCACCAGCCCCTCTCAGCTGATTGCAGTATCTCTTCAGATGAGCAATTAGATCTCTGTGCCCATCATACTTCTCGAACTTTGGCATTTTGAAGCCGACAGGTAGATGAACATTTGGGAACATGCACAGGTCTGAATAGGAAACACTTTTTTGGCCACTCAGGCCTTGCATGTTTTTCAAGCTTTGTTCCAAGCTTCTCATCTTCCTAGCCATTTCTTCCTACTCGGGATTCCTAACCACTTTTTCAATCGGGGAATTATATTGTGGCTGTAGAGCGTATAAGTCCGGAGTAACATGAGTCAGGTCAGGCTGAAATTGCGGGCCTTGGAAGGTGAATGTTGAAGGTTCAAAGCATGGCCTGGGCACAGTTGGTTGTGCCACGGTGAAGACCGGTGGTGCGGAGAACAATGTTGATGGTGCTCTGGAGAACGGTGCCTGGGGACGGACCACAGAAGGCATATCGGTGAAGTTGAATGATATAGAAGGGTATCCAAATGGGACAAATGGATTTGTCATAGGGATGTTGGTGGTTCCAACTGTCCTTGGGACCAGCTCTGGGTACCCAGGAATTGCGCTTGGTGGTTTCCTACCGTTGGACCAGGCGTCCCACATTTCCAACATGCGAAGACGTAACATCTTATTTTCTTCGACAGTTGCCGACTCGGGTTGTGAAATAGCCAGCTCAGGGCTATCCTCAGTGTTAATGATGCGAAGATTGTTTTCTCAAGCCATTGGGATCTTTCCTTCGGATCTTGTAAAATAGGGTGAGAAGCCAGATTACCGACAAAACCAACCACCAAAACAAGATCTACTGAATTGCACACACAACATTGTTGTCAGTTTTGAGACATTTAACATATAAGGAATCGCACATTGGGGATGCAATGCACCTGAATAGTTAAACGTTTCTAAAACCTTTTGCAACGGCTGCGTGTTTCATCCCGGTTTTCACTATCTCTTTTTCATTCTGTAGTTCTTTTCTTTCATTTTTCACTCTCTTTTCTCTTTTGCTTTGTCATTCCTGGTTTTTCCTGTTATTGTCATTCCTGGTTTTTCTTTCATTTTTATCACACTTTTCTTCCTTTTTTTTTTCTCTCTTTTTGTTGATTTTCACTTAGATTAATTAGGGCTATGATCGCATTCGATGGGGATTGCCTACGTATCATGACGCCGCATGAATCAGACCATTACATAGTTCAGGGGAAGATCATGAATAAAATAAATAAGCTAACTCTTTTTCTAATTTATTTATCAATCTTTTTTTTGAAAATCATACCACAAAAACTCCTAACAAGGAAAATATTTTGGATTTTGAATTTTCTCTCTTTTTTTATTAGATATTTTCGAAAGAAAGACTTCTAAACAAAAAAGAAAATATTTTTGGATTTTTTTAAAATAATTTTTGAAGGTAAGAAAATATTTATTGAATTTTGATTTTTTTTTAAAAAAAATTGGAGAAAGACTTTTAAAAAAGGAAGAAAATATTTTTGGATTTTTGGATTTGACGTCTCAAAGAAAGACTTCTAAAGAAGGAATTAAAGGAAAATATTTTTGAATTTTTATAAATTGGGGGCCGGAACCGATGAGGTTTGCCTTCGTATCTCACATCCGGTGAGAATCATACCCGCGTAGTTCGGTCACAACCGACTATGTTCTCTTTTGATTAATGAAAATTATTCCTTAAAACCATCGAACTAGACCACATCGTCCCCTTTTGTTTTTATTATTATTTTAACGGACATTTATCCAAAAATCGGAGAATTTCTCTCTTGTTCATTCAACTGATTTATCCTTAAGCCAGTCAACATACAAGCCTCCCAATTAATGCAATATATAGTACATAACATGAACATATTTAGTCTCAACAAGGTACCTGTCCTAAAACAGAACTCGGCCCCTATGTCGAGCGCTGCTAAGTCAAATGTACATGATGCAAATAAAGCGAACCTACTAGGGATATCCGGTATAAGGTTTGTTATTCTAGATTTAAATCCTGGTGGAGAAGGTATATAGACAGGCTTACTCGAGCGGACAACTCGAGCCGAGGAGAGTCAGTGTACCGGTAGCATTGCTTTCTGACTTAGCTGGTGGTGCCCCCCGCCAAAAATATGTGTGCTAAAAATACTTCTCGGGGTGGCAAGCACCTCGACTATCTCAAAGAAAGTGGGCTATGTCAAGCAAATTCCCATTATTAATTTGAAGAAAACTCAGAGAGGGTGCGAGAGAAGACAGTTTATATGTACAGTTCAACAATATTAAAGCAGTAAAAAGCAGACAAATAGCACATTAGGCCCAAACAAATCACAATATATACAAAAATTAATAAAGCCAAAAAACGTCAATATACAAGCTCGAATTCTTGTTGAGGTCCCCAGCAGAGCCGCCAGAGCTGTCACACTACTTTTTACCACCCCCCCCCCCCCAAAAAAAGAAATATGTGTGTTATGGATTTTGGGTTAAAGAATTTGTCCAATTAAAGTGACAATTTTAAAATAGGAATTATTTTATTATTCAGAGCCGCCACTTGGAATTGATTTTTGGTGTTGCAAGTCACCTTTTATTTGAATCCCTAGCCAAAGAAAGGTTTGACTCTATCATTATTGGTCTGCTAAAACAAAGTTCGGGTAAGAAATTCTGTTGACCGGGGAGAAGGTGTAAGGCATTCCCCGAGTCCCGTAGTTCAAACACGGTCACTTTATTGACTATATTTGGCTTATATTATTTTTGAACAAAGTGTGTTTTAATGAATTTTCATATTTTACCTATCCGTTTTAAATGTTTGATTATTCAAGAATGTTTTGAATAATAAGATGTCATAACCACACTACGCAAGCGAATGCGTGATCGAGACGAAATTTATTAATTTTGTCATAAATGCGCTATGCAAGCGAATCCGCAGTCATGACAAAGGATTATTAGCACGCTATTACTTTTGAAAAAATTACTATATTTGTCCTTTGAGAAAATATTGACCAGCATATGATTCAAAATTGACATCTTTGTATTGTATTGGGCCTCTCAAGAACTTATCTTATTTGGCCCAATCTTTTGTTTGAAACTAGACCCCACAACTCATTAACTTGGCCCCAACAAATAGAAGCTAAAGCAGTAAACTCTTAGCCTAAATTCTTTAACAATATGCCGGAAATTCTTCTTCCCAGAGTGTGTTAGTGTCGTGATGGAAATATTTTCATAAATAAATACCAATATCAACATGATAAATACCAATATCAACATGATTCTACAATAGAACAACATAGAGATAAAAAGTGATATAGGCATTTAACTAAAGATATTAACACGAGAAAGAAAATAAAACTTCATTCAAGCACAAGATCCGTAATATAGAATACCAATGTCAACATTATCAAGATTAAGAAAAGGAATGAACCTCAAAGTTTTGAATCTGAACTTTCAATACTTTACAGCTCTGAAATCCAAAAGTTAATAAGACCATTAACGACCCACCTCTCGAACTCGGCGGACTCGGCTCGGACCTCGACTCGACTCACAAACTTTAGCGATTTTGTTTACGGTGTTTTAGAGGTGAGAAGCTCGGTTTCAATGGTGTTTTGGGGATGTTTCAACTAGGTTTTTCAGTTGGTTTTTTGACAGCATTTTTTGAAGTATTTTGGCCTGTTTTAGAGCGATTTCGGCAGCGGGTTTAAATTGATTTTTGCTGGCTTTTGGGGGTTATTTTTGGGGCTTATTCGGGCAGTGTCTGGGGCAAGTTTGGCAGAGATTTATTTCTGGTTTTTGGCTGTTGATGGGTGACATTTTTGGGACTGTTTTCAGCTGGTTTTCAGCATGGTTTTGGATTGGTTTTTGATGGAATTTCGTTGGTATTTTAGTAGTGTTTTGGGGTCATTTTTGGTGGAAGCTTAGTGTGTTTTTAAGGGAGGAAAACAAAAGTGTTTTGATGGCGTTGAAGCTACTGATTTGGTGGAGGAGACATGGCTATTTAGCAGAGATATTTGGGCTAAATATGGAGGAAAGATCAATGAAGCTTTAATAGTTGATGAGGTTTTTGTGTGATAGAATTCTGAGGAGGAATGGGGAGGTGGGAAGTGAGGTGTATTTGTTAGGAATAATTTGTGAGTGGGCCAAGGGTGAGTAGTGGAAAGTGAGTATGTGCACGTGAGGGAGTTGGGGGAAAAGGGATAAAGTGAATGAGTGATGTGAGTAAGATAGGAAAAAGGGATTATGAGTATGTGATGTGAGGTAGATGGGGAAAAGAGGTTATGAGTGTGACGTGAGGGAGTTGGTGGGGGGAGTGGAATATAAATTTCTTAAGTAATATCTATAAAAGGTGAAATAAGAGCTAAAATATGTAGATTAAACTTAAAATATATTTACATACTAAAAGAAATGGTAAAATATTTGAGCATAGTCAAAAATTAGGTGCTCACAAAGGTTAAGTGGTGAAGACAATCCTTAAAACCTTTGCTGAAGAGTGTAAAATCATCCATAAAAATTTCAAAAAATTTATCAGTCATGTCAAAAATAATTGCTGACATGCAATGCTGAAATATAGTAGGGGCGTTGCACAAACCGAATGGATTTATCCTATAGGCATATTTTCCATGAGGACATGTGAAAGTTGTCTTATCTTGATCTTCTGGTGCGATTGATATTTGCTTATATCCTGAATAGCCATCAAGAAAACAATAAAAACCATATCCTGCAATTCTTTCCAACATTTGATCAATAAATGATAAAGGAAAGTGATCTTTTCGAGTGGCATCATTGAGACGTGTATAATCTATACAGACACTTCATCCTGTGACAGTCCTGGTAGGTATTAGTTTATTGTTTTTATTTTTTATCACTGTCGTACCTCCCTTTTTTGGTACTACCTGAACAGGACTTACCCAAGGGTTGTCTGAAATAGGGTAAATAATACCTGCCACCAAAAACTTTACAATCTTCTTTTTTATCACTTTCTTCATTTGCTGGATTCAATCTCTTTTAGGGTTGGACTATCAGTTTTATCACTTTCTGCATTTGCTGGATTCAATCTCTTTTAGGGTTGGACTATCAGTTTTGTCACGACCCGAAATCTCACCTGTCGGGATGGCGCCTATCTCAATACTAGGCAAGCCGACAATCTCAATAAATCACCATATCTTTTAAGTTTGAAAACATAATATCTAAATTCAGCGAAAGAAAACTCAGAAACACATATATAAATACTCCCAAAACCCGGTGTCACTGAGTATAAGAGCATCTAAATGAATACAATATATATATATATAACTCCCAAAATACGGTGTCACCGAGTACACGAGCATCTATATGAATACAAGGTCTGACTGATAAAATCACTGTTTGAAAATATAGAACAGTACAATAACTAAAAAGGAAGGGAGTCAAAGTTTGCGGACACCAAGCAGCTACCTTGATAATCTCCACGGAATAAATTCTCAAATCTAGCATATGCCGTATCCGGGAGCACCTAGATCTGCGAACGAGGTGCAGAGTGTAGTATGAGTACAACCAACTCAATAAGTAACAAGACTAACCTTTGGGCTGAAAGTAGTGACGAGCTCAGCAGGTACAGTCCAGTTAAGAAATAACAATACAAAAATGTAGGCATCCTTTCAAGTTCGACAGTTACTCTCAGTACAAATAAAATAGATCAATTTTGAACAATGTGAGGAATATGACATCTCTGTATCTACATGCCAATGTACATACTGTATGTGATGCACCTTAGTGAAAATTCTGTGTACTCACGATCTAAAATACTAAATCACTCAGTACTGTATATGGCCAATCCAGTCCAGGGAAGATCCATCCTCAGTACTATATATGGCCAATCCAGCCCAGGGAATATCCATCCCAACTATATATGTATATCCATCAACTGACAGTCAGTCACTCAGTACTGTATAAGGCCAATCCAGCCAAGGGGAAGATCCATCCCCAAATATCAATGATTCGGACAAGATCCATGTCCAGCTCAATGTGGGGGTGCAGACTCCGGAGGGGCTCCTTTAGTCCAAGCGCTATAATAGTCAGATCGAGGCATAAATAAATAAACATAACTATCACTCAAAATCTCCAGTCTCTCGGGCTCTCAATAACATGAAACATCAACCCGATATGATGATATGAAATATCAATGAATGACAACAGAGACTGAGATATGATATGCAAGTGATAGATGTGATTGAGTACAAAATTGTAAATTTAAACAAATAGTTCAACAACAATACGACCCATGTGGGTCCCAAAATATATAGGCATATAGCCAAATCATGATCTTTAACATGAGTCTCAGCTCAATTTATCTAACGCGTGGAGGATATGCGGATAATGATATTTATTTAATTATGCAACTCCACGGAATCAATTAAGTCACAGTTCCTATGATGCACGCTCACACGCCCGTCACCTAGCGTGTGCATCATCTCCAAACAATTCATACAACATGTAATTCAAGGATTCATAGCCTCAGAACCAAGTTTAGAAGTGTTACTTATCTCAAACCGTATAATTTCTCATTCCACTATGCCCTTGCCTCGTGAATTGGTCTCTGAAAGTCTCGTATCTAGCCACAATTAATTTCTTTCAGTCAATACAAATCATAGGAATTTATTCCATATGAACATACTAATTTATTTCCAACAAAATCTAAAATTTAGCTCAAAATTTGCCTGTGGGGACTACGTCTCGAACCCGACAAAAGTTTTAAAATATGAATGCCCATCCAACCACGAATCCAACCATACAAATTTTACCAAATTCCGACATCAACTCGACCCTCAAATCTTAAGTTAAATTCTTTGAAGATTTCTACCATTTTCAACTCAATCTTTACCCATTTAAACTCAATAATCTTTCCACAAACCTTATTGGTATGTGTATGTTTAACTAATACTCTCACATCCAAGAATCATACTCTTAATCACCCATCTTTTATTTCAAATCTGAAATTGAAGAATTGGGGAAAGAAATTCTTAACTCTTTGAAGCCCTAGCAAGATCCTTGTGAAATCTTCAAACCTTGAACAAGAATTGATGGATAAATGACTAAGTCTTCACTTTCTCTCTCTAAAATGCTCTCACATCTCTCTAAAATATCAGATGAAACCCTTCAAAATGACCCTCAATAGTATTTTATAAGAATGCGGTCGGGTTTATAAAACCAAAAAAATTTAAGCCCCGAAACACACTCTGCGGTCGCATATGCGACCGCATAATGCTTCTACGGCTCGCGAAATGGCTGCAAAATGTGTCCTCCGGAACTGGGCAAGGCTGCCCCAGTATGCGGTCATTATGCGGTCCGCAAACCTATTCTGCGATCACATAATGCACCGCATAACTGATCTGCGGTCGCATAATGCGCCGCACACTTTCCTCCACACTTGCCCCACTCCTGATTCACTCTTGCCCCACTCCTGATTCACTCTGCGGCCATTATGCGGTCCGCAGAGTGATTTTGCAACCGCATAGTGGGCCGCAGAAATGACCCTTTTTCCGACAAAAATTTTTCTTTACACATCGGTGCATTGTTCAACCCAAAAAGTCTGAGCCTTGTACTAATTAATATACCTCAGCACCATAAAACTTTTTCAACTTAAGTTTTAAACCTTCGAATTAAATGTTCCAAATCATTCCAAACCTCACCGGACCCGAACCAATTAATCCGGTAAATCATAAAACAACTAAAAATCATAACTTGAGCAGTAAATGGGGAGACGGGGTTGAAATACTTAAAACGACCGGCCGGGTCATTACAGATTTGTAGCTATCCTCCATAAGGATTCTGTGCGTACAAATTGCTGGATTAATCCCTTTGATATCTTCTACAATCCATCCCAAGGCTCCTTTGTGTGCTTTCAATACTTCAATCACTCTTTCTTCTTGTTATGTAGTTAGAGAAGATGAAATAATTACTGAAAATAACTCATGCTCAAGATAGACATATTTCAAATGAGAAGGGAGAGTTTTTAGTTCAAATTTTGGTTGAACTTCTTCTAATTACATGCCTCTTTCCTCATAATCTTTTCCAATAATTTTGCTTCACTTCTGATAGTCGGATCTTCATCCTGCGTGGTGCCAGATTTGGCCAAATATCTTTCTATTGAGTCAGAAATTAATTGATCATCTTTGAATTCCTCTACAAGATTATTAATCACGTCAATTGAAAAGCATGAAGAAGATGTATCATCTTCTGAGAATCTTAATATGTTTTACATATCAAAAATAACTCTTTCTTCATCAACTCTTAAAATTAGTTATCCTCGATGGACATCTATGGTTTCCATACCTGTTATAAGAAATGGTCTACCCAAAATCATTGGTTAATCAGGGCATTCCTTCATTTCAAGTACTATAAAATCTACAAGAAAAATAAATTTATCTACTCTTACAAGCACATTTTCAATTATTCCCTTTGGTCTCTTAGTGTTTTGATCGGCAAATTGAAGTGAAACACCTGTGTCTTTCATTTCACCAAGATCTAATTTTTTAAAAATAAAAAATGCCATCAAATTTATTGAAGCTCCAGAATCACAAAGTACTTTTTCAATGTATACTCCTCCCAGAGTACATGGAATGGTAAAACTATCTGGGTCACCAAATTTTTGTGGTAGCTTATTTTGAAGTATAACACTGCATTTTTCTGTAAGCATTACTACAGAAACTTCTTCAAGTTTCCTTTTGCTTGAAAAAAATTCTTTTAGAAATTTGGCATATGAAGGCATTTACAATAAAGCATCAGTAAAAGGAATGTTAACGTGAATTTGTTTTATAATCTTCAAAAACTTTGCAAATTGATTATCAAGCTTTTCTCTTTTCATATTTTGTGGAAAAGGAATTGTAACACGGAAATGAGTCAAATTTTTAGTATTTTTTTATTCTTTTTTCTTGGCTTCTTTCTCTTCTGATGGTTGAGAAGGTGTCTCAACATTCTCACCCTTGTCTACCTATTGTTCTGATTGATTCTTTTCTTGTCTGTTTGCATAGGGTTCATCAAGAGTCGTACCTGACCGTAAGGCAATGGCCTTAAGGTATTCTTTTGGATTTTTCTCTGTATCGCTTGGTAAAACACCTAGAATCTTTTCAGACACAAGAGTTGCCAATTGGCTTAACTGAATTTCAAGACTTTTTAGGGCTGAATTTTGACTTTTTTTTTCATCAGTAACCTTAATGTACTTGTACAAAAGTTCATCAAGACTTGGATGCCCTTGTTGAGGCCTTTGCTGATATGGAGTTGCTTGCTGATAAAGCCTAAAATTTTGTTGTCCACGATTTTGATTTTGATATCCGGGTGGACTCTGTACGTGTTGCTTTTGGTAGTTTTGAGAGTTTTCAGTACCATTTGCATTGTTCCATTGAAATCATGGATGTTTTTGTGCTAATGGACATCTAAAAGGATACGGCTTGTATCCGATCACACTGGCATGTTCATTGTTTTGATTGGTTGCTTGACAATCGTGATTTAGATGGTTTCCTCCACACATGTCACAACCCTCAGACTGGCTTGGTTGTTGTGTATTTACCTGAAAATATTTAAACTTTTGTGCCAAAGGAAGAATTTGTTGTGTTAGTGTGTTTAAAGCATCCACTTGATTTACCGTAGCAGCCTTCTTGGTGATTACACGCTCAGATGGCCACTGGATGGCATTTTCAAAAATTTCATTAAGCAATTGCAATGTTTCTTTTGTGGTCTTTTCACTTTTCCATTATGGAACCTTCTACAACTGCATCTATTACATTTCTAGAAGAAGGTTTTAACCTATGATAGAAAATGTATAATTGCATATGTTCAGGAATGTCATGGTGTGGACATTTCCTTAACATTACTTTTAATCTTTTCCAAGCTTGATAAATTGACTCAGAGTCAGTCTGCAAGAAGTTAGATATATCATGTCTTAACTTTGTTGTTTTAGCGGGGGAAAAATATTTATATAAGAATTTATGAGTCATTTGGTCCCATGTGGTAATAGACCCTTGAGGCAAACTTCGTAACCAAGTCTTGGCCTCTCCTTTTAAAGAAAAAGGAAATAGCCTTAACTTAATTGCTTCAGGAGGTACTCCATTATACTTAGCAGTTTCAACCAATTCTAAAAAGTCAATTAAATGACTATGTGGATCTTCACTTAGATCACCAGTGAAGATGTAAGATTGTTAAATTATTTGAATCAGACCTGTCCTGATTTCAAAGTTGGTGGCTGCCACTGGGGTTTCCTGACACTTGATTCACAATTAAAATGATCAGGTCTAGCATAATCCCTTAGGATTCTGTTTGCTGGTCTTGGCACCACTTCATCAAACTGCTCCTCTACATGAGCTAGTGATGGAATTTCTAGTGAAATGTTATCATCTTCTAATTGGTGCTCCATTCCGTTAAAAGTTATGCTTTGAGATGATATTTGTCCTTTCCTAAAATTAAAATAAACTATCTGAAATTAAAATAAAATAAAGACAATTCCTAAAGTAGTAATAGGTAATTTTAAAAAAAAATAGTACGGTAATATTATAATTAACTAAAACGGTAAGTTGTAACTAACCATCAAAGAAATAATATAATACTAATTAGATTATATGGAAAAAAGAACTAATAAATAATAGTCATTAGAAAGAAAGTGCAATAATTTGTAAATAATAGTATAGTAGTAATTTAACAAATTTATAAAACATAAAAAAGGCTTCAATAATAAATCAAGTACGCTGAAGGATTGAAGTACCGTCAATTAAAAAGATTGAAACAATAAAATATTATTCTACAAAAATATAGTACAAGTAATAGTAATAGTTGTATGAATAGTACAAAGGATACTTTTAGAACTAGAATAGTAAAAACAAGTACTTACAATTATAATAGTAACAAAATAATAAAATAGACTAAAGAAAAACGACGAATACAAAAATAGTGAGATTGTGAATCACAAAACTATTATATTATACTATTATATAGATGTTAGTACTAACACCAATAATATAATAATAAGATGTAAAATAAGGTAAGTTAAAATACTGACTATGAGGGATTTTTTATTATAACAATATTATATAAAAATGCTCCTAATAATAGTAACAGTTATGATAGTAGTATTTAGGAGATAAAATTTTGAAAGAAAATTAACAATAATAATAATAAATTCTCAAATTAGTAATAAAATATTTAATCTGAAGTAAACGTGTGCCAATCCCCGGTAACGGCGCCAAAAATTTGACGAAGCTAATGTGTATAGGATTTTCTGCTCGTACTTTGTCAAATTCTAGTATAGTTTATGATATCGTCCCACAGAGATTGGAGAATCTAAGTTTCAGACTTGTAATATTTTGACCACTATTTGAGAGAATCAAATTGATGAAAGGTGTGTGAAATTATAAATTAAGACAAATTTCTTCCGAAAGGTTTATATTTAAAAAGAGTTAGGAATCGTTGAATTCACTTGATATATCATTACAATAAAAAAGCTCAGTTTTATACGTATTTTTCTAAAGAATAATTGTTTATTGCTAATACAATTATATTCTTACACTAAGAAATAAATAAATAATTAACACTCTGTGAGGTTATGTTAATTAATTGATTTAAAACTAGTAACGATTAAGCTGAAATATCTTGCCTAAATTGTGCTCGAGCGTATTAAAAACTTCGTGAGAATATTTTTACTAGAAAATCAATAGTCTTGCCTTCAACAATTTCTCTGTGAGAATTAAAACTGAGGAAAGCAAGATTACAGATTTGAAATAATAATCTTACTAAAAATTACTTTCACTCTAATATTTTATTCATCAGTTATTATATATTAATTTTGCTCCCTGAGAATTACAAAAGTAATATAAGAATAACTTAGATATAAAATATGTAGATATGATAATAATGATTAAAAAATCATCATTCCAGCACAATATGAAAAGTAAATAGAGTTTCAAGCCAAGAATGTATTGAAACATATATAGTATTATAATTATATCGAGTTTCATCAACTATCCCAACAAAAAATAATTACTTCATTATGAAGTGAGAAAGCTAAAAAATACTTTCAAAAGACTAAGAGTATTTTTACTACAAAGAAAAAGACTAGAGAAAGAGACCAAGATTACTCTTATCTTTCTCTTTAGAAACTTTAGAAAACATATGCCTATTTATAGGAGAATTCCTAGAGACCGCGAGAACTTGTGAGATAATAACAATATATCATATGGCCTTGATGATAATTTGACAATTTATCATGAAATTTCGGTGAGAATTTGCCATAACTTTATATCTCTTGGCATTGTGTAACCTTAGATGAAGTTGTCACGGATGCATCCTTCTTCCTTGAACTTTAGGTTATTTCTTTTCTCTTCTTCCATGTATTCATTTTCCTGCAAGAATTGTTAGAAAGGTGCGAGAATAGGATATAACTTGGTCATATTTTATATCTAAAATATTATATTTTTATACTAAAATATATGAATAATTTATATCCATCACTGATAATATTCATTGTTTACTTTTTTTAGCCATATATATAAATTATACATTGATTATACACAATTATACATATATAATACATAAATTATGCATATATTATACCTTCACTAGCTATTTTTAGTTTAAATGGTTGGGTGTGCGGCTATTTGGGTTAATTCTTCTTAATATTTCAGGAAATAAATATCCTGAATTGTCCTAAAATCAAGATTTTTAGTTCAATTTATGTGGACAAAATAAGTACTGGTATATCCCTAAATACTATCCCTAGAAATGGTTGTTTATGCACTTCCCTTCCAAACTCCTCCAAGGCCCAAAGTCCAAATATATATTGAGCAAATTTAGCATATTGACCCCATTCACCTCATACATGCAATAGAACGAAGCACTTCTAAGCTCCGGAGTGCTTTGTTGCTTGTACTAAGGAAGAGAAGAAGAATTAACCCAAATAGTCGCCTATCGAATCAGACTATGCATATGACTAAAAAAGAATGAATATAACAGGCTATTTGTGTAAAGATCTCCAATATAACTCGATTTTAGCAGCATAACACATAATTCCCTTAACCTTTTGAAGTTTTTCTCGTAATATTGAAGTTGAACGAAAGGTAATACAATTAGCTTGTGGAAAATTGACCTTTTATAGGAATTCAATTCTATTAAATAACTCCTAATCAAATGTTTAATTTTAAGTTTAATTTTTATTGTTGCTTAATTATTATTTTTTCACTATCATTAATATAACATCTAAAAGTAATATCTCGAATTCTATATTGTTAAATGCAATCTGCAAAATTCGATACTATAGCAATGTTTTTTGTTACAAAATTTCGAGTTCCAACCTAATAATATACTTAGGGGTTGTTTGGTTGCCGGTTAGATTTATGTAGGTATTAGTTATTCATGTATTAGTTATGCAGGTATTAGTTATCTATGTACTAGTTATGCATGAATAAGTAATGTATGTATTAGTTATGCAAGGTTGAGGGGATAAGTTATGCAAGGTTGAGTTATATTGGGATTAGTTATGCATGGATTAGTTATGCGGGGATTAGTTATGCGGTAGTTATATAAGGATTAGTAATATAAATGTAATATGAGTGTTATTTATTATTAGCTTACTTTATTTTATTAAAATTGTTAGTATAGTTTAAATATATATTTTTAAACAAAAAAATACAAGTTTGAATAAAGGGTATTCTTGTCAATTTGTGTTTTAATACAAGTATTACTAATACATGTATAAGTTATTCCACCTTCTACCCTACATAAATAATACCTAGATTCTCTCATAACTTATACATGTATTAGTTATGCGGAAAGAAAAATATGAACCAAACACTATATTAGAATATTTACATTTTATGTGAAAAAGAGGAAAAAACAATCAAATATTGTATAACTTATGCTAGCTTCTATGTAGAGATTATTTTTTCCCCTTCTTTTTAACCAAACAATGTATAAAGTTATCCTAATTTTAATATATGGATAACATGCTACCAAACGACCCCTTATGGAATAAAAATGTGTAGTACTGCTTAAATAGTTAATTCAATGGTTTACATGCTGGTCAACGGTCCAATTTCCAAATCATTTGAATACATTCAGGAATATTCTAATTTCTAATGGGCAATGGCTGTTGACGTCTTAAAGTATTTTTGCTGGCAAATTTGTTAGCACGTAGATTTCTGAAATGACCAATTTTCAATTTCAAAATTGGTATAGTACTATAGTTTACTCCCAAGCCAATTATTATAAAGTTATAAACAGCGCTATTTTGCTTTCATTTTCAAGGTCCTGCTAAAATAGACACATTCCTTTTTCAAGTTGTAAGATTATTATACGTTAGTTAGTAAATTTTAACGTACAGGTAAATTGAAGACAAATCATAGGTTAAGTTGAGAACGACTATTTATTTGGTTTAAAATCATGCTACTTGTTTCCACCGAAAAAAAAAAATCAAGCCCAAGGTACTCCTTTTTCTTTTTGTTTTTCTTGGCACAATTTTTCTTCAACATTTTTTATTAAATAATTCTATAGCAAAATCAGATTTTAAGTCCGTTTTAATATGTGTGACCATATCCTTCACTATGAAAGCCACCCCTCTTTTCCCAAAACCACAAAGAAAGCCTATCCATTAATTGGATTTAGATCCACACGTAGACGAAGGACTGTTTGACCAAAAAATAAATCTTGGTTCAACTAATTAAATTTATATAAATGAGGATTAATCTTAGCTAACAATGATATCTCAAAGATGGAGATATCAAAAGTGCAATAAATATTACGTATATATATTTTGATAATGGCGGCATCACTCAATCAATATTTCAGAAATCAAAGGCAATAATGTACCATTCAATATCAATGAATAGCAATAAGTGGTATTTAAGTATATAGAATGAATAAGTTACCCAAGAAATGATGCAATCAGTGAGTGTTCTTTCTAACAATGATGAGTGATGGACAATCCGTTGAATATCTAAGTTATTCTCGGATCTAGTGAAAAAGTGTAGACAAGAATCTTAGTGAAAATGTGATATTTGTATGCTTGCAATGAAATCTGATTCTCTCTCTCAAGTCAAAGTGTATTTTTACAAATGAATATCACATGTCCCCTATCATTGTGTCTCTTTCGATTTATAGGGAACATGTTCATAGAAACCCTAATAGTACAAGTGCAGAGAATATCCACTAGAATATTCTCATTTAAGTCATATCTTAAAACTAGTCGTTATAATTATGCCAAAGGTGCTCGACCTCGGCCTCGATGACAACTCCTCGACTTCAGTCTCGCTGACTCTTTGACCGCGGCCTTCACTGATAACTAAATTACTTCGACGCGTTGCATCCTAGGAATGTTTTACTAATACCATTTTGATTAAAGATGAATTTTGACTCATACAGTTAGTCCCTCCGCTTATCGAGGTCGTTCCCGCGGACGTGGTTAGTGAGAGGACAATGTCGTTCACAATACGATTTTGTAGAGTTAGCTGAGGTTGTGGTCATGGAGACAGGGCTACGTGGCCTTCTGAGGTCCACATATTTTGAATTTTTTGAATTATCTCGGAAGTTTGTTGGAGCCATCTGGTCCAAGAGAAGAAGTGTCGTCATGACATCATGCGTCAAAATGACGTCGTTTCCCGATGTATTACATCAATTTAGGTGTGACCCTTGATTGTCTCTATCGTTTCAATTTTCGTGCTATTTATGACTTGTCGTTTCGATTCTGGTGCCTCTCAAACCTTATAAATTGAGGAAGGTTTGTTGATTTTGAAACTTTTTCCAAACTCTTCCTTCTCTTTAAGCAATAGCTTCTCCTTCATCTTCTCTGCATAACCCTTTCTACACCATGTTCCAGTAACATACATCGTTCCCCATTCCCTTTTGCTTGTTATTCTCCTTCTTTACATTGAATTATGTCTAACGTACCTTCTGAGGCTGGCGAGTGGAGTCGTATTGCTCCCTTGGCAGTGGTGTTCCCCTCCCATGAGGAGCGTGTTCCTGCCACCGTTGAGGATGGAACCTTCTCATCGGTGGAGGAGATGATCTCACGTAACCCTGATTCCAGATCCGATTTCACCAAATCACCAGATGTCGAACCTGGAGCCTTTCAGTTAGTGATGACGGTAAAGGAATTGGCGGAGCTTAAGGCTAAATTCGGCCTCCCCAATCACACCGAGTTGATCTCAACTGGGCGGGATACGGTATAGGACCCCCGTCCTGGGTATTGCACCCTCTACGCCTACCCCTTGCAAGTCGTTATTCTCTCCCCCTCCTTCCGTTGCCGGAGGAATTCTGTCATCACTATGATGTTTTTCCTGCTCAGCTTGTGCTGTACGTTTATAAATCCATAAATATGCTCACCAAGTTTGATGAGCTGGCATGGGTTGAATTGACATTGCGGTATTTAATCCATATGTTCGCTCTTAGCGTTTATAGGGGGACGATGTTGAACCTTCGCCACCGAGGGGGCAAATGCTTGGTGATGAAGATGGACGACAAGGCCAGTCATCAATTCTAGTTTAACATCTTTTATGTAAGGACCGAGGAAGTTGTGATCAATGTCGACGGCTTTCCCGAGGATTGGAACTATACTCGTAAGAATTTTGATCTCTTTCTCGTCTTTGGTCTTGCATTTTGACTTTTCGCCTTCTTCTTTTGCAGCCAAAACCTTGCTTCCTCCTTTGGTCACTCATATTTCCACCTGCATCGAGCGGCTCCTCCCTCGTAGGGATTCGTGAATGGCCAAATTTTTTCAAGAAGTTTGGGCCCGCTCTCCCTTCAACTGGTAATTTCTTTTTTTTATCAGTGTCTTAACTCTTTTCTTTTTGTTTACCTTCATTGATTTTCCCTTTTCTTATTTTTTTATCTTCGGCAAGGGGGTCTACGAGGAGGTCAAGATCCCCTACGCCCTCGTTCTGAAAGAGGAAAGCTACCGCATCCTCGATTTTTGCCCCTGCTTCGACTGCGGTTGATCCTACCTTTGTTTCAGTCCTTCTTGTTGTTGCATCCGAATTTGTCCCTACTTTGGCCGTGGAGACTTTGGCTTCTTGCTTATATTCTCTCATTGATGAGGACGACTAACCTTTGCCTAGTGATGGAGATTTGATGCCTCACAAGAGCAGGGTTGTGGACATCGGGGGAGAGAGGCTGACGATAATCGATGTAGGAGATTGTGGCCTTGTCCTTCGGGAAACGACCACAGTGCATATCGGGGAGAGCCCAGAGTCAAGTCCTTAGGCCCCTTTATTTAGAGGATATGCGTCATGCGGGGGATGTGGTCGAGGGTGTGGTGAGCAATGACGACCCTGTTCTTCCGAGACGCGTAGATGCCTCGTCTTCCCGGGTTGCGACAGACGTGCCTTCTTTGATTGATGATAGGGGAAGGTTATCGCTGAGGAGGATGTTGGATCCGATTCTGACATAGATGTAGACGGGTTGAGGATGATCGACGAGGGGCTTACTCAACTTGAAGTAAAGTTGGAAGGGGGTTCAAGGACTATTACCATCCTGATGGACCGTAATCTTCTTGTGGAAACTGAGAAGATTATCCCCTCCCTTGTCCCTCTTTGTTTTAAGATTAAGGGTACGACTCTCAAGACTATAGATGACAACGCCCTGTCAAATAACATTGTTGGTCTCACCCTTTGGGTAAGTATATTTGTTGTCAATTATTTTCCTTAGGTTTTGTTCTTTCGTAGTCTCTAACTTCCTTCATTCATTTTGTAGATGGTCATCTTGGAGATTGAAAGTGCTCGTAGGGAGTAGAGACGTAAAGATATCTACGTGACGTTGAAGGACAACTACTTCAGATGCCTTGAGAAGTAATGGAATCTTTGGTGTCGGCTTAGTGAAGGCGGCGATGTGCGCCAGTTGAGGGAGGACTTGAAGGCAAAAGATGAAGAGCTGGTGCGGGTAGTGGGGAAGTGCAGCATCCTAGAGGGGGCGTTGAGGAGAAAAGAGGAAGAGCTTGATCTTAGCAGGGGGCTGAACCCCAATGCAGTGATCTCCAAACTCAGGTAGTCTTGCTGCGAGGCCAGCTTAAGGAATGTCAGTTTAGGGCAGAGGCTCTTAGTGGCGAGGTCACTGAGAACCAAGAGGAGCTAGAGAATGCGGAGTCTGCATGATCGGAGGCTTTGAGGAAGGCGGAATCCCTTGAGGTGGTGATCGGACTCTCCGTTCCGAGTGAGTAAATGATTTAACAATGGCAAGACTCAAAGAAAAGCGTCTCGATGAAAGGATTGGGGAGTTAGGGAAAGAGATTTATGATCTCCATGATCTAGTTCCTGCTTTGGAGGTCGAGAAGGCCCAATTACTGGCACAACCGTTCTCTTCCTACACTTCAGATTTTCCCAATGTTCCTCGGGAGTTATATAAGGAATGGATTCATGCCGAGGCACAGTTAGATGTCTTTCCAGATTTTCATGTGGCGGGATGCGTTTCTGAGGCTATCCACGAAGATGTGTGTCAAGTCTTGTGAAGCTCGAGTCGCTTGTGGGTATGATCCTGCTATGCCTGAGGCCGATGAGGAGAAGGGGGAAGAGGGTGTAGACTGGCTTGAGAAGAACACCTAGTATGATACCGCTTATCCTGAGGGTGGAGGTGGCGATGGCAAGGGTACTGAAGGTCGTGATGGCGACGACCAGTAGTTTTCTTTTGACTTTTTTGTGTATTTTTGCCGGCATCTTTACGAGCCTTTGTAAACAGTTTAAGTATGAAATATCAAAGTTGTTACTTGCATCTTTTTCCCTTCTTGTGGTTTATTTTCTATACTTTTATGTTTTTTTATTCTATTGTTTGCTCGTTTCGCTTTTGCCCTTCTTATTATTGTTGTCTTTTAGATGGACGTGGCCTTGGAGACGAATATTCATAGATTGCGTAATCTATGAACATTATTATTTGTTCGAGCGTAATCGAACATAACCTTTCGTTAAATCGCGGTCAAGGGCCGATAGGTATTTGTTCGAATGAGGTCGAACATAACCTTTTGTTAGATCATTGCCGAGGGCCGGTAGATCTTTGTTCGAACGAGGTCGAACATAACCTTTCATTAGATTGCGGCCGGGGCCGTTAGGTGTTTGTTCGAACGAGGTCAAACGTAAACTTTGGTTAGATTACGGCTGGGGTCGGTAGGTGTTTGTTTGAACTTAGTTGAACATGACCTTTCGTTAAATCGTGGTCGAGGGCCGGTAGGTGTTTGTTCGAGCGTAATCGAATATAACCTTTCATTAAATCACGGTCAAGGGCCGGAAGGTGTTTGTTCGAGTGTAATCAAACATAAACATTCGTTAAATTACGGTCGAGGTTCGGTAGGTGTTTGTTCGAGCAGGGTCAAACATAATCTTTCGTTAAGTCACGACCGAGGGCCGGTAGGTGTTTGTTCAAGCGAGGTCGAGCATAACCTTTCATTAAGTCGGGGCCGAGGGACGGTAGGTGATTGTTCGAGCAAGGTCGAACATAACCTTTCGTTAAATTGCGGACGAGGGCCGGTGGGTGTTCTGAAAAACGTAAGTTTCTTATTGCTTTGACATTGTTGCTTTGGTTACATACTTGGAGAAAATTATAGATTTTGGGTGTTGGCTGGTGTTCCAGTCTCGGTCCCATTCTACATATTCCCTTCATTGTTTGACTTGGAGAGAATTGAGAAGTCGAGAAATGAAATAGTAACAACGGTCCTATCCTCGCGTACTTCGACTCAAAGCATTCCTTTCGCCGCTTCGTTAAAAATCTCCATGAGAAAACCCAAATGGGACAAAACTCAAGTGAGGGAAAAAGAGTACGACTTTGGGACACTTTTTCTCTCAAAAGTTGAAGTATTTGAGGTGGTTGATATTCCAGTTGTTTGGTAGTTGCTTTCCTTCCATTGCGTCTAGTTAAATGAGCCCTTGTTCGCTTTGGTTGTGATTTTGTATGGACAATCCAATTCGTTCCAAGCTTGCTTTCCCGGGGGTCTTTGCTCGCTTGAGTTTTGGCTTTAAGTGTGTAGTCCCCGACTTTAAGCGGCCGGACCTTTGCTTTCTTGTTGTAATAGTGTTTTTCTTGTTGTTTTTGGACGACCATTCTTATGTATACCATATCTCTTTGTTCGTCGATTTCGTCGAGTTCCTGCCTTCTGCTCTCATCGTTACTAATGCCGCTTTCGTGGGAGTATCTTAGGTTGGGTTCTCCGACTTTGACTGGTATTACAGCCTCGGTCCCATAGACCAAAGAGTAGGGTGTCTCTCTTGTGCTCGTCTTCGGAGTGGTTCGGTAGGCCCATAATACTTCTGGTAGTATTTTTGGACATAGTCCCTTGGTGTCTTCAAGCTTTTTCTTCATGATGTTTAGTACGGACTTATTGGAGGATTCTGCTTGCCCGTTACTCGCTGAGTGATATGGGGTTGAGAGTATCCTATTGATATGCCATTTATCGAAGAACTGGGCTGTTCTATTTCCTATAAACTGGGGTCCGTTGTAATAACTGATTTCCTTGGGTAGGCTGAATCGGCAGATGGCGTTTCTCCATTAAAAGGTGATTACCTCATATTCCCGTATTTGGGAAAATGCTCCTGGTTCCACCCATTTAGAGAAATAGTCAGTTAAAACCAAAAGGAATCATACATTACCTTGCCCTGCTGGGAGGAGACTCGCGATGTCCATTACCCATTTAATGAACGGCCAAGGGGAGGTGACCAAGTGGAGGTATTCGCCTGCTTGTTGAATCATTAGGCATACTTTTAGCATTGTTCGCATTTCCTCTCGAAGTCTGCGACATCCTTTTTTATGGTGGGCCAATAGTATCCCGCTTGTATGAGGCATCTGACCAGTGCTCGATTACCAGACTGAGCTCCGCAATGGCCTTCATGGACTTTTTCGAGGATGTGTTGGGTTTCGTTTGGGCCCAAACATCTTGCCAGAGGGCCGCCGTAAGTCCTCTTGTATAGGTCGCTATGGAGGAGACTGTATCTGGTTGCCTGCATTCTTAGTTTGTTGGCTTCTTTTTTGTCTCCTGGGAGTGTGTCATCCTACAAATATGCGATAATATAATTGCGTCAGTCCCAAGTTAAGTTTATGATTTTTACCTCGATTTGGTCTAGTGATGAGTTGAGGAGATGGACTACGCTTTTATCTCCGTTTGTGATACTTTTGGTAGCAACGACCAGTTTGGCGAGGCCATCTGCTTCGGCATTCTGCGCTCATGGGATCTGATCGAGTTGGCATTCGTCGAACTCAGGAAATAGCTTGAAGATTTCAGTCTGGTACTTTTTCAACCTTTGTTCCTTGATTTGGAAAGTACCTGTGACTTTGTTGACTACGATCTGGGAATCATAGCGTAGTTTCAACCGTTTCGCCCCATACTTGAGTTCTAGCCTTAACCCTGCAATTACAGCCTCATACTCGGCCTCATTATTAGTCATATCCTAGCACTTTATGGACTGACGAATTACTTCGCGTGTTGGGACCTAGAGTACGAGTCCCAGTCCGAACCCTGATGCATTGGATGCGCCATCGGTGTATAGGACCCAGAGGTCTTATGTTTGGAGGGAAGCTTGGACGGCTTCCCTTTCCACTTTAGGCATTATTTTTGCACTGAAGTCGGCGACAAAGTCGACGAGCACTTGTGAATTTATCTTTGTTCGCGGATGGTATGTGATATCATGCTCGCTTAGATCGATGTCCCATTTGGCCAGCCTCCCCGATAGCTCGGGTTTATACAAATGCTCCTCAAGGAAAAGGTTGTGACGATCGACATGGGATGGCATTGGAAATAGGGTCTAAGCTTTCGTGAAGATATGACCAGGGCCAAAGCCAATTTTTCAAGGTGCAGGTACCTCGTCTCGGTGTCAACGTGTATTTTGCTAATTTAATAGATGGGAGATTGCATACCTTGGTTTTTGCGGATCAAGACTGTGCTTACCACTACCTCGGAGACGGCTAGATAGACGAGGAGTTGCTCCTTAGGTTCGCGTTTTGAAAGCAGGGGCGGTAATAATAGGTATGCCTTCAGTTCTCGTAGAGCTTGGACGCACTCGGGAGTCCATTAGAGGACGTTGTCCTTCTTGAGTATGCCAAAAAATTTGTGACATCTATCCGACGACCGCGAGATGAACCTTGATAGGGTGATGATTTGACCAATCAACCTTTGGACTTGCTTTTTGGTAGTTAAGAGTTTTGGTATCCCCTCGATAGCTTTGATTTGGTTTGGGTTGACCTCGATCCCTTACTGTGACACCAGAAAACCCAAGAACTTTCCCGAGGCCACGCCAAACGAGCATTTCTCCGAGTTCAGCTTCATTTTGTACCGTCTAAGTATTTCGTCTACCCTTTCGGACTTGACCAACATGTCATCTATATATACCTCCATGGTCTTACCGAGCTGGTCTTTGAACATCTTTGTTACTAATCTTTGATAAGTAGCCCACGCGTTCTTCAGTTCAAATGACATGACCCTATAGCAATACGTTCCTTAGTGGGTGATGAACGTGGTCTTCTCCTAATCTTCTTCCTCCATAAGAATTTTTTATAGCCTGAGTAAGCGTCCAAGAAACTCAATAGTTCGTGCCCGACTATTGCATTGATGATTTAGTTGATATGGGGTAATGGGAACGAATCCTTCGGACATGATTTGTTCAAGTCTGTGAAATCCACGCACATCTGTCATTTCCCATTTTTCTTTTTTACCATGACTAAATTGGCGATCCACTTGGGGTACTTCGACTCCCTGATGGAGTCGTTCTCTAACAGTTTTCCACCTCCTCGCGGATTGCATCATCGATGGCGGAGTTGAATTTACGCCTGACCTATCTTACTGGGGGGTCGAATGGGTCAAAGTTTAATTTATGTGTGGCGATTTCCTTTGGGATGCCCGACATATCTACATGGCTGAAGGCAAACAAATCTGCATTAACTATTAAGAATTGACTGATTTTACCTGGTTCCCGGAGTTTGCAACCAATATAGGCCTTTTTGCTATGGTTATTGAGGTCTAATTGAACGGGGTCGAGGTCTTCTATGGTCGAACCTGCAACCTCGACCATGTCGGGATCCATGATGACGTCCCCGATCTCTTCCGGTGTCGACCTCGACACTGTTGATTGCTTTGTCTCTTTTAGCTTGTCTTTTTTCTCTTGGGTTGCCGTGTTATCTAAGGCAATGCGGTAGCATTCCCAGGACGTGTGATGTTCTCCGCGTATACTAAATATTCCCTATGGTGTTGGGAATTTAATTACTTGGTATAGGTTGGAGGGGACGACTTTCATAGTATGTATCCATGGTCATCCTACGATGGCGTTGTATGCATTGGCCTGGTCCATGATGTGGAATGTAGTCTCCAGAGTGACGCCGCCTGCCAAGACGGGGAATGCAATCTCCCTGGATGTCGGCTCAACTGCATTATTAAAACCAGTTAGCGTGATGCAGCGCGACACTATCTTATCCTCAAGTTTTATTTGGGTAAGGACTAGGGGATGGATAATGCATGTGCCACTTACATCATCCACCATGATGCATTTGAAATCGGTATCTAAAATGCGTAAAGTAATAACGAGGGCATCATTATGAGGAGAAGTCAAACCGTTGGCATCCGACTCATCGAAGATGATACTTTTTTCGAATTTGTCGTACCGTTCACGGGTGATAGACCGTTTGAGCTTGTGAGTGGTGGTGAACTTCATGTTGTTGATTGAGGTATCGTCACCGCTGTCGATGATCACGTTGATAGTATGAGCTAGTGATGGCGGCTTTGGCGGGCATTGATGTTCACGTCCTTTGGAGAAGTTGGTTCTCCCCTTATCGCTTAACAGCTCTTTGAGGTGCCCTTGCCATAACATGTTTACGACTTCTTTTCTGAGGGCGATGCAATCTTCTATTTTGTGCCCACGTTCCTGGAGGAACTCATAGAGGACATCGGGTTTTCTGGTGTTTGGGTCTGATCTTATCCTCAACGGGCACTTCATCTTTGTTCCGAGTTTCTCGAGAGCGTAGACTATTTCTATATGTGACACATAAAAATTGTGAGCAGATAATAATGGGGGCATAACCTCTTTTGTTCCGATGAGTTCCCCTCCTTGGCTGGCATGTGCCTTCTTCATAGAGGGGGGAGGCGCGGCGGCCGTCCTAGCATATGGCTGGTGCCGCTCCCTGTTGGGTCGCGAAATCGAGTGATCTCTTCTGGTGTTGTCTCTTCGTTCTTTTCTAGGTTTTTTCTTGTACCGAGGTTAACCGGTGAGTTGGTCTGCTGAGGTCGTCCTTGTCTGTTCAGACCTCGGCGCAGTAAGCGTTATGGATTTCATCCCAAGTTGTTGGAGGATACTTCATCAATTGGTTCAGTAGTTTTCTAGTTGCCCTTGAACCATATTTACTCAACCCATTCTAGAAAGTTGTGACCGCCATCCCTTCGGATACGTTTGGCAGAGTCATCCTTACTCTGTTGAACCAGGCGAGGAAGTCTCCCAAGGACTGCTTAATAGTGAATATGTCATTTACTCTTGCTTCAGCCTTCTTGGCTCAGGCATGGGTGATTACGAACTTATCGTCCATTTCCTCAAAAGTTTCTATGGAGCGGGATGGTAGTTGTGAATACCATGTTAATGCCCCTCCCGTAAGGGTTTCGTCAAATGTTTTATCAAAATAGAGGACACTTGTTCCTTGGCGAGGCTGTTGCCTTTCACGGCGGTGACGTAGTGAGTCATATGATCTTCAGGATCGGTCGTTCCATCGTATATCTTGAGATAGGGCAACATTTTGAAAGTCTTTGGTATGGTATGCAGGGCTGCGTCATCACTGTACGGCTACTCTATGAACCTACCGGCATCCCTTTTTGGTAGCAGCTTAGGGGCGCCCTGTATTTTGTCAACTCGTTCTTGATGTTCTTTCATCTGGTCTCGGAGTGCCTAGTTTTCATTCTCCATTTCTTCCATCCTCTTTAGAATGGCAGCGAGGGCGTTGTCACCTGCATTGTCAGTAATATTGTGAGTTATACCTATCGTTGGAGGGTTTGGTTAGTTACACTGATTGTCTGTCCGTTGTATCATGCAAGCTCTTGCAGTTTCTACAATCATGACTGTAGCGGGTTTGTTGAGGATTCTAGCTAGCATGTCGATCAACCATGCTTCGAGGAGTTTTTTCACAACTAGAGGTGTCCCTTCTTCTGCAGAAGTGGTGGCCCCGTTTTCGCTGGATTTTGTTATGCTGCAGTGTGGTGGAGGCGACCTTTCTCTCCTAGGGGATGTGTTGGGCGTCACGTCCTCACCTACTATTTCAAAGCTTTCGTTGATGACATTCATGAGGTTGGTTGGGAAGTCACTTATTATTTTTGTCCTTTCTCCTTGGTTACCTGCCATGTAGGGTTTTGTGTGCACCTAATGGTTACCTGCCATGTAGATCTAGAGGAAACTAAAAATTTAACTATGAAATCCCCACAGATGGCGCCTAATTGTTTGACCAAAAAATATAGATTTTGGTTCAACTAATTAAATTTATATAAATGAAGGTTAATCTTAGCTAACAATAATATTACAAAGAGGGAGTTCTCAAAAGTGTAATAAATATTACGTAGGTATATTTTAATAACAGCGGCAACACTCAATCAATATTTTAGAAATCAAAGAGAATAACGTAGCATTCAATATCAACAAATAGTAATAAATGGCATTTAAGTAAATAGAATGACTGAGTCACCCAAGAAAGGATGCAATCAATGAGTGTTCTTTCTTATAATGATTAGTGATGGACAATCCTTTGAATATCTAAGTTATTCTTGGATCTAGTGGAAAAGTGTAGACAAGAATCTTAGTGAAAAAGTGATGTTTGTATGCTTGCAATGAAATTTGATTCCCTCTCTCAAGTCAAAGTGTATTTTTATAAATAAATATCACATGTCCCCTATCATTGTGTCTCTTTCTATTTATAGGAAACATGTTCATAGAAACCCTAATAGTACAAGTGCAGAGAATATCTACTAGAATATTCTCCTTTAAGTCCTATCTTAAAAATAGCCGTTATAACTCTATCAAAGGTGCTCAACTTCAGCCTCGATGACAACTTCTCGACTTCAGTCTTGCTGACTCTTCGACCGCGGACTTTGTTGATAATTAGATTACCTCAACGCGTGGCATCCCAGGAATATTTTACTAACACCATTTTCGACTAAAGTTGGATTTTGACCCATATAAGTACAAATACTCATTATTTACGACATGAATTATAAGATAAAGTATTTAATAATGTTCGTTTCTCATAATTTCTCACCTCAACATCAACATAGTTCTAGAAAACTACATTTATAACTTTCCTTCGCGCGGAACTTTCGTATTTTCTCCCCGCACGCCAAATAAATATATAAAACTGTGTTGAAAAATAGAAACTAGAACATCAACATACTAATTAAGACCAAATAGAAACAAAGATTTATTTCGAGCCCACAAGTTGTTTATTTGTGTGTCCTTAAAGAAATTTGGTCATCTCATTGTCGCCCGTTTTTGGATTAATTCTTCCCATAATAGAAAGGAAAACTATTTTGTGATAGTGACAATGCAAATCACATAACTTTAATGAACTCAAATGGTGGAGCAAATCACACTTGACACTTAAGTTTGCTTTTAAAAACAATGTTGTGATGCATAAAAGATGCTGGGATTGGAAGTTGGTGAATGGGGAATGGAGGAAAAAATGTAAAGGGAAAGTAAGTTGTTCCCTTATGCTTTGGAAAAAGCAATTGTCCCTCATTGGTAGTGGAAAGAAAAGGAATGTGCTTATATTAAGAAAGCACTTCTCTTGGTGTTAAATGGGTTGGAAAGAAAGTAAGCCTCGCGTTGTCGTCGTCGTCGTCGCTCGGCTCGGCTTCGGCTTTTGTCAACGATTGATTGATTAATTTTTTGAAAAAATTTTCTTTTAATTATTTAATAATATTGATTAACTTAATTATTAAAAAATAACCTGGAATAACCCAGGATCCGCGCGCGCGATGCGACCTGGTCCGTATCCTTTCCCGAATTATTTTAAATTCTTTTCACGAAATATTTTAAACGTTCCCACCTGTTCCAACAGTCATGGAACCCAGAATTTTACCTTACGCAATTTTTTGAACTTCTTCTGCACAAATAAATTGCAGTGTGATTTACAGCCATTAAGTGTTCGCAGTTCACCAGCGTTTTTGGTACCTATACTCTGGTGAGTTAAATCGTTCTATTCTAGGAGGATAATATTCCAATACCTCCGGTACTTGAGGGGAATAACTTTTATTAAGGACGCACTGTGCATTCAATGAGCTCGATTTTATTCTGAAATATATTTTCAGATTCTGCTTCTGATTATTTACATTTCTACTTTACATTTGTTTTTTCCTGTTTCTATTTTTGTTACAGGAAATTTAATGATTCATAATATTATAGTAAATACATATTACTAACAATCTTAAGGAAATTATATTTATACTTTAATCTGTATTCTAGTTTCTGGAGATTAAAACCTTTGTGGTTTTCTACTCATTCTGAATTTTTCTATTTCTGATTTGAGGATATAAAAACTTTATCGGAGTATTAAAATTCAAAAACGATTTGAAGAACATAAAAACTTCACCGTTTTCTTGTGAAACAATATATAAAAATTTCAGTTTTTGTTTATTAAATATACTATTTATTATTAATTACAATATTGTTTACTGTTTTATTTCTGCCATTAATTGAATTGTTCTGTTGTTGACAGTGAGAAATGGCAATTGAAAATGAAAATCATTTTGCAACTGTTGCAGCAACAACAATAGCCTCGTCAAGTTGAACTGTTGTGCCACCGGCCGAAAAATCGGGAAAATGTTCTGGAGCCAACTTCAAATGATGGCAGCAAAGGATGTTCTTTTGGCTTAGCACACTTGGTATGCAGAAATTCACCAGTGAAGACCCTCCAGTGCCTGCCGCCGACATGCCAGACAATAAAAAGTTTATGATTGTTGAGGCGTGAAAACAGACAGATTTTCTTTGCAAAGGCTACATTCTAAGTGCTTTGGAGGATGATTTATACAATGTTTACAGTGCTATGAATACTTCGAAAGAATTGTGGGATGCACTTGAGAAGAAATACAAGACTAAAGATGTGTGCTTGAAAAAGTTTGTGGTTGCCAAGTTTCTTGGTTGTACAATGATAGATAGCATAACAGTTGGAACCCAAGTTCAAGAGCTTCAACTTATTTTTCACGGCCTTATTGCTGAAGGTATGGTAGTGAATGAGGTATTTCAAGTGGCTGCAATGATTGAAAAGTTTCCTCCTTCGTGGAGAGATTTCAAAAATTATCTAAAGCACAAGCGCAAAGAAATGAAGTTAAAAGATTTTGTGATTCGTCTCAAGAGTGAGGAAGATAAAAAAAAATAGTCGAGAAGAAGTCGCGTGAAAATTCAACGATTATGGGAGCGTATATCTTTGAAGAGACTGCTTTAAAAAGTAAGAAGAGGAAGAGGTCTTTTGGACAGACTAAGGAGAAGAACAAGAAAAAATTCAAGGGCAACTGCTATAATTGTGGAAAAGCTAGTCACAAAGCCCCTGACTGTCGTCTCCCGAAAAAGGACAAGAAAAAGGGACAGAACAACATAGTGGTGAAGAATGATGACATTGATGATCTGTGTGCAATGCTTTCAGAATGTAACTTAGTTGGAAATCCAAATGAGTAGTGGATTGACTCTGGAGCCACTCGACATGTTTGTATTGTCAAAGAAGCATTTGCTACTTACTCTACTGTTGGTCCCGAAGAAGATCTTTTCATGGAAAATACTGCAACGGCCAAGATTGAGGGTTATGGGAAGATATTCCTGAGGATGACTTCCGGCAAGGTGCTAACGCTCAACAACGTTCTTCATGTTCCTACTATTAGGAAAAAATTAACTTTGACTTCCCTACTTGTTATAAATGGATTCAAATGTGTATTTGTATCTGACATGGTTGTTGTAAGCAAAAATGATATGTATGTTAGAAAAGGCTACCTCACATAGAGACTTTTCAAACTCAATGCAATGGTTGTTGACATTATTAATAAAATTTTAGCTTCTTATTATTTATTGTAGTCAAATGATTTATGGCATATTCATTTTGGACATGTCAATTACAAAACCTTGCGGAAGTTAATTAATTTAGAAGTATTGCCTAAATTTGAGTGTAATAAATCAAAATGTCAAACATCCTTATAAGTCTGTTGAAAGGAATTTAAATCCTTTCGACTTAATTCATACCAACATTTGTGATATGAAGTCAACACCATCTCGTGGTGGAAAATAGTATTTTATAACTTTTATTGACGATTGTGCTCGATATTATTATGTTTATTTGCTTAATAATAAGGATGAAGCAATTGAAGCATTTAAGCAATACAAGAATGAAGTGGAGAATCAAATGAACAAAAAGATTAAAATGATTAGAGGTGATAGGGGTAGAGAATACGAATCCCCTTTTGTAGAAATATGTTCGTAATATAGAATTATCCATCAAACTACTGCCCCCTATACACCTCAATCCAATGAAAATATGGAAAGAAAAAACTGGACATTAGAGGAAATGATGAATGCTTTATTAATAAGTTCCGGGTTACCGCAGAGCTTGTGGGGGGAAGATATCCTTACAGCTAACTGAATACTCAATAGAGTACTCCCCCCCCCTCCCCCTCCCACAACAAACACAATCTATTCCATATGAAAAATGGAAAGGAAGAAAACCCAACTTGAAATATTTTAAAGTGTAGGGGTATTTAGCAAAGGTACAAGTACCTTTACCCAAAAGGGTAAAAATTAGACCAAAAACTGTGGATTGTGTTTTCATTAGATTTGCTACAAACAATAAAGCATGTCGGTTTTTGGTTCATAAATCTGATAATCCCGAAATTTATGTTAATACAGTAATTGAATAAGATAATATTCAATTCTTTGAAAATATTTATCCGTTTAACACTCAATGCGAGTCGTCAAGTGAAAGATCTAAACGACCACCGGAAGAACCAAAGGAAAATACTCCAAGTGAAAAGGATCCAAGGCGTAGCAAACGTCAAAGAACATCTACTTCCTTTGGACCAGATTTCGTGACATTCTTGCTTGAAAATGAGCCTCAAACTTTCAAAGCAGCTATGTCATCTTCTGATTCAGCATTTTGGAAAGAGGCAGTCACTAGTGAGATTCAATCAATTTTGGATAATCATACATGGGAATTGGTTGATCTTCCTCAAGGAATAAGACTTTAGGTTCGAAATGGATCTTTAAGAGGAAAATGAAAGCTGATGACACTATTGACAAATATAAGGCAAGACTTGTTGTCAAAGGTTATAGACAAAAGGAAGGCCTTGATTACTTTGACACTTACTCGCCAGTAATGGGGATAACATCTATTAGGGTGTTAGTGGCACTGGCGGTCGTGTATGGTCTTGAAATCTATCAAATAGATGTTAAAACAACTTTCTTAAATGGAGAGTTGGAGGAAGAAAGTTACATGGAACAACCTGAGAGTTTTGTGGTTCCTGGTAAAGAAAAAAAGTGTGCAAACTTGTTAAGTCGCTTTATGGACTTAACAAGAACCCAAACAATGGCATGCTAAATTTGACCAAACAATGTTGGCAAATGGTTTTAAAATCAACGAGTGTGACAAATGTGTTTACATTAAAAATACTCCGGGTCATGAAGTTATTGTTTGCTTATATGTTGATGACATGTTGATAATGAGCAAAGATATGGCATATATAAATACTACTAAGCGCATGCTGGCTAGCAAATTCGATATGAAAGACTTAGGAGTTGGTGATGTGATCTTAGGAATCAGAATTCACAAGACTCCACATGGTCTAGCATTATCAGAGTTTCACTACATTAAAAAAGTGCTTGACAAGTTCAAGTATTTAGATTTCAAGATTGCCAAGACTCCGATTGACGTGAGTTATGCACTTCAAAAGAATGAAAGTGAAAGTGACTCACAACCGGACTATGCAAGAGTATTGTGAAGTTTGATATATATCATGAATTGTACGTGACCAGATATAGCATGTGCTATTAGCAAACTGACTCGGTTTACAAGTAATCCCAATCAAATACATTGGATGGCAATGAAACGAGTTTTGGGGTATCTGAAACATACCCAAGACTATGCTCTGCATTATAATATATAGCCCTTCGTGATTGAGGGATATAGTGATGCAAATTGGATCACCGAATCATCTGAAGTTAAATCCACAAGTGGATATGTTTTCACAGTTGGGGGTGGAGCAGTGTCATGGAAATCATCCAAACAAACGTGCATCGCTCGTTCTACGATGGAATCTGAATTCATAGCTTTAGGCAATGCTGGTGAAGAAGCTGAATGGCTCCGGAATTTCTTTGAAGATATTCTATTTTGGCTCAAATCTTTGGCACTTGCATGTATACATTGTGATAGTCAAGCAGCAATAAGTAGGGTAGGAAGCGTTATGTATAACGAAAAATCTCGTCACATACGACGGAGATACAATACCGTTAGACAACTACTCTCTAGTGGTGTTATTACGATTGACTACGTGAAGTCAAGAGATAACGTGTCAGATCCACTTACAAAAGGCCTATCTAGAGAGGCAGTTGAAAGATCATCGAAGGGAATGGGGTTAAGGCCTAGGACAAGTCATCATGGCGGTAACTCTACCTAGCATACTGGAGATCCAACGAGCTAGGTTCAAAGAGATCAAACAAAATTATGAATGACGGTTCAGCATTGTCAAATAACTTAACCAATTCTCGAGATGAAGACAATGCTCGGGAATCAGGGCAAAACATTAAGGTTTTTTAATGAGTCAATAAAGCTTAAAGCTTTTTAATGATTTGCTAAGTCTGGCTGGAAATGACCAGATAGTGTGTCTATAGGACTACATGTTTAGAAATCACCTATGTGGGTGTGAAGTATAAGCCGCTTCAAGGGGAATAAAAGTAAAGGCCCATTCCCTAAGCACTCATGAAACCAGTCGATGTTTATGGCTGAAATGAACACAACCGTGAGAACTATAGATGGTTAAAGGTTGATTGTGTGACTTATGTTGTCAAGGTATACAACAAAGCTCGACGGTTCAAAGATATCAAATCTATCGATTGACTGAGTATATCCGATATAAGTTCACTACAGAAAGTTCAAAGGGAAACCTACTTATCCAGATGCAATTAATCCTTGCTTGTAAATTACACACTCGTCCGTGCATTCCTTTGTCTTATAGCCATTACCCATTCCTGTGGGGGATTGTTGGGAACGAAAGTTGGTGAATGGGAAATGGAGGGAAAAAATGTGAAGGGAAAGTGAGTTGTTCCTTTATACTTTGGAAAGAGCAATTGTCCCTCGTTGGTAGTGGAAAGAAAAGGGAAATTGCTTATATTAAGAAAGTACTTCTCTTGGTGTTAAATGGGTTGGAAAGAAGGTAAGCCTCGCGGCCTTGTCGTCGTCGCTTCAGCTTCGGATTTGGTAAAAGATCGATTGATTGATTAATTATTTGGACAAATTTTCTTTCAATTATTTAATAACATTGATTAAATTAATTATTAAAAAATCAACCCAGAATAACCCAGGACCCGCGCGCACGATGCGACCCGTTCCGTTTTTTTTCTCGGATAATTTTAAATTCTTTTCCCGAAATATTTTAAATGTTCTCGTCTGTTCCAACAGCCATGGTTGTTTTTGAAATGTTGTAAATTTTCAGAAATAGAGCCAGAAAATGGCTATAAATACGCCTTGATCCCACAATTTTTTCTTACTAAATTTTCTGAACTTCTTCTCCTTCTTCTGCACAAATAAATTTCAGTGTGATTTATTCCTGGGAGGATACTTTGGTGAGTTAAATCGCTCTATCCTGGGAGGATAATATTCCAACACCTCCGGTACTTGAGCGGAATAATTTCCTTAAAGACACACTGTGCATTCAGTGAGCTCGATTTTATTCTGAAACATATTTTCAGATTCTGTTTCTGATTATTTACATTTCTATTTTACTTCTGCTTTTTTCTGTTTTTGTTTTTGTTACAGAAAATTTATCGATTCATAATATTATAGTAAATACAGATTACTAACAAAAGAGAGGGCAGAGTGTTTTCATATTTCCGGTAGTAGAAAATGCGGCCAAACCTCTTAATTTATTGCCATCAAGTTGGATTTGAAATGGTGTGACAGTGCATGTTTGGAAACAAGACAGTGTCTCTTGACGAAAGTGTCTGTTCGGTCACGATTTCAAATTTTTTAAGTATTCGAAAAATAACCGATTGGAAAAACCCGCAAATTTTAAACAAGTGCATTGATTTTGATTTCGAAGTCGAGCGAGCGAGCGACGGTGCAAGCCTTGCTTTTTTCGTAACTCTTTAAAATCTAGAATAAGTAATTCTAGGTATAAACACAACAATCTTGATCTTCCTATCCAATGACAAACAAAATTACTTTGTAAAAACAAACCAATTTAAAAAAATTATTTTCCTATATTTTCCGTTCACACCTTAACTAAAAAACCTCAAATAGATCCATCGTCAGCTAAAGAAGAGAAGGACCTTTTAATTTGTTGGAGTTTTCCCTATAATTAAAGGTCTTAAATATCCAAGTTTGTCTTTTGTAAAATTTGCTTGTTGATGCAACATTTACAAAGGCAAATCAAATACTGTAAGCTAAAGCTTATGATTGCAAAAACATAAAGAAAAAGTAAAAGCAAAGTTTGTTAATGTTGGACTACTTCTTTTTACCGAAAAGAATATAATTCGCACCAAAAAGAATGATATAATAATGGTAATCGGAAAATCGAACATATAATTTTTAATTTTTTAAAAATAGATTTTAAAAATTTAGAAGCTACAAAATTACTATAAGTTACAATAATTAACAATTCAAAATATTCAAAAGACCTATAAAAAATTATAATAAAATAATAACTCATTTGACTTTCGAAATTTGAACTGTATTATTTTTTTTGGAAAAAAAAAATACTATTTAACCGTCCTTATCTCAAGACTCGAATTTATAGCAGAGAGCACTTGGGTAAAGTGTGTAATAATTAGTAGTATGATGCTTACTCACGAGGAAAAGCAGCACTCACAGAGGGAAAAAGTTGTAATGTGTGGAATCTTGAAATGATGTAAAAAGAGTGCCTTGTTGAGTTGGAAGTTAGGTGACGTGGTAACATCAATTGATCAATCTACCTTATACACCAGACAAGGAGAAATATATACTAGTATTTGCTATGATGTATTTGGGGTAAAAAATGAGGATTTTTCCTTAGATATATATTTTTTCTCTTAAATCTTTGCATGTGAAATTTGATAGATCAATACATCTCTGTTTATATTTAAGTGGACAATTACCGACTATTGTTTACCCGTAAAATGGTACAGTTGAATTTATACGTGGTTTAAAAATAAATAAATTAATTTGATCCTAAAATAATAAATGAATTGGATAAAAATATAATGCTTAGCCTTGAGAAGAGGATGAAATAGCAGAAATAGTAATTCCGGGAGCAGGGCTTCCGGACACAACAACAATGATATCAAAAAGCAAGAAGATAAAATTATATTAAGTTTTGAATAGAGTGTGGCATGTGTTTTCCAGAAAATTTGTCTCTCCTACAATGATAATAGAGCTCAACTATTTATAGCTGCACCTAGTAAACAAGGTCCTAAGATCAAGCCCCTCTTTAATGTCAATTACGAGGGCCATTGAAAAATGTGTAACGGCTGGCATGAATGCCATATTCTTTTGTAACGGGCAGTGCACTAAATACTGTAGAATATTCTTCATTAAATACTACCGGATGGCGAATATTTATTTCATCTTTATGAGTATCATTCTCTCCGGCAACAGACGAGATCGTTGTCTTCGGTTTCAACTATCCTCTATCTTTGACACCACGTGTCACTTTCTCATGCGATCATTTAATATAATATATTTTACCCCATACAAATAGTCCCCTACTTTCCAGTGGCATAACTTTGTGTCACCGGAAAGTTGGTAGAAATATTCCTTTTGGCGGGAAATTTAATGATCCCATCTGAAAAGTTTCTGACGGTTGATTAAACGCACGTCTCTCCGTATTTAATGCCTCGAACACATGTCATCCCATGAATTGGCATTAGTTTTGCCGGTTATCGAGGTAATTATGACTATGATTTTAGCGCCTATTTCTTCACTTGTACGCATCAAACTCCTTCATTCAAACCTCATAATTCTTCAAACTCTCTTCATTCAACTCATACTCTGGTCTTCAACCTTTCTTTAATTTTCTTTATAAGAGAAAAGCTTTTTCTTCTTCTCTAATATAGAATGGCTTCTTCTTCTAAAAACCTCAGTTCCTCAAAGAACAAAGGCAAAGTCGATGAGGTTGTTCCTCCTACAGTGAGCATCATCAACCCCAGAACTCTCGTCACAACTAAAGACTTCGAAGAGAAACTTTCTTCTACTAACCCTCGTACATGGGCCGTTGGCAGATACTCTTCTTCCATCCGTCCTTCCAGTATTCCTGCTGTGAAGGAAGATTGTCATTGCCAGGATTTAGATATTATCGCTCTTGATCTGGCGGAGCGGGTAACCCTACCCAAGAAGGATTTTACGTATTTCTATAAGTATCGCTTCACTTTGGGGGCGTTTTCTCTGTGTGGAGAGCTTGACTCCATCATTATGGAGTTCTGCCTCTACTACCAAGTATGTTTAGCACAAGTAAGTCCTTCCGTGTGAAGGACGATTGCTTGTCTTTGGTGCCTGCAAGAAACGGGAGAGGAGCTATCCCTAGCTCACGCGATGAACCTCTATTCCCCCAAGATCTTCCGCTGGGGAATGGTAAATTTTAGTAAATGTGGCCACCATGCTCTACTATCTAGCATGGATGATGACAACGACCGTAGGTGGATGGAACGGTTCGTTGCAGTTGCCACCAATGATATTATTCCGGCAACGGCTTCGTCCTTTCCGAAATCATGGAACTGCACTCGTAAGTTCCTTGTTTAATCTTTCTTTCATTAGAGATCATCTCATATCATTATTGACCCTTCTTTATTTCGCATATTTCATCAACTCGATGGGTACCACCTAAGGTTGAAGGCTTGGACCAGTGGATCCAGAAAATCTTGGACGTCACTACGCCCAAAACTGACACGTGGAAAGAACTGGCCCTTAAATACCAGAAGGCCAAAAATCATGGTAATGTTAGACTTGTCTCGTCTTTGCTTTTTGTGTCAGGAAATTGATTAATCCTTTCTCTCTTTGTTGAATTCAGGTCTACCCCAGGGCTCGGTTGTCGTCCCTGAGGGGGACATTTTGGTTGATCCTCCTGATGCGGCGAGACTGCTTCAAGAGGCATTTACTCGAACAGGCATCTTCGAGCCTTCTTCGGGTGCAACTTTTTCTTTTCGGAGTCCCCTACCGGAGAACAAGCAACCAAAAAAGAGGTGTTTCTCCGCGGTCGGGAAAAAAAATAAAAGGGCAAAGAGTGCCGTGCCCGAATCGTCTTCAGATGTTGTGGTGTCAACCACCTTGCCTGAGCTGGCCATAGATACCGTAGTGATCGATGATGATGGAGAAGCTAGTGATGAGGGGGCTTCTCTACATAGAAGACGACGACCTTCATCAACTCAACAGAATGCTCAATCTGTTGAGCTAGTAACACCAACCGAGGATGATGCCTCGACGCTCTTGGGGGAGTTTGAATTGGTGGAAAATGCCAACTACCATTTCCGGATCCTAGTTGTTGCGCCCGGTGCTGTGATGCTGAGTACCGATTCCTGCCGTCTTCGATTGACGAGCAACAAACAATCAGCACTGCGTTTGCAGCTGCTGCTTCTCACCCTTCAACGCCATTAACTTCATCTCCTTTTTCAAAAACTCTTCCACCAGCAACTGTTACATCACCTCCACCGGATGCACCTGTCCGAGAAGAGGATGTTCCTCTCCCCCAGTACCCAGTTCGTGGGAATTTGGGGCAAAATTATGCCGCCCTCTCAGAAGACCCGCAAAAGAGGAGGAGCGTTATTCTCTCGGTCTCTACCGGATGCAATCTGCTATCCCGGCCGGTGGAGCTTGCTAATTATCTGTCACGACCCAAAAATTCACTAGTCGTGATGGCACCTAATCCAATCCATTAGGTAAGCCAATTTCCAACTATCCAATTCCAATTAAATTTATTTAAAAGAAAATATCTAAAACCGATACATCTCCCCAAGAACTGGTAGTACAAATCATAAGCTTCTAAGAATAGAGTATACAAAGCGGAAATGAAATAAATACATAGTCTGTTTGAATAATACATAAACAGAGCTTTTATAAATCTAAGGCTACCCTGAACAAGAGGCAGCTACAACAGAAACGCAGGTACATCTTCAAGTCCCGCAACCAGCGAGCACAGCAACAACAGTAGCCAACATCTGCACGCAATGTGCAGAAGTGTAGTATCAGTAAAACCGACCCCATGTACTGAGTAAGTAACAAACCTAGCCGTAGGTTGAAAGTAGTGACGAGCTTCTACCAAGGTCGAGTCCACAACCAATAGTACACAACAATCCATAACAACATAAAGCAAATAATACCAGAAATAACTCAGGGATAAAATACACAGCCAGATAATGATTTCAAAAATAGTAGTTCTTTCTTTCAAATCCATCAGTAAAAACCCAAATTGTTTGCTGAAGTTGCCAATAATATGAATAGTTTGAAAACAATAAAATTCTCCAAAAATCTTCTTAATAATAAATAATATATTTCATTTTCCTTCCGGATAACCCGTGTAAAAAAACAAAAACAAATGCATCACTATGCCCATCTGTCAAAAATGTGTGAGAAATCATGAATGATGTGATGTTGTACAGCATGAGAAAAAATACATTTCTATACTTGTATGTCATGTGTGCATGCCAATGCGATGCAACTCAATGATAAAATCATAAACAGCCCCTCGGGCAGAACATCACTCATATACAGCCCCTCGGGCAAACCTCATAGTCACTTGTGCCACTCGGGCATACCTCACAATCACTCTTGCCACTCGGGTATATCTCACAATCACTCATATCTCCCAGTCACTCATCACTCGGCACTCGGCACTCACACTTAGTAGGTACCTGCGCTCACTGGGGGTGTGTATAGACTCTGGAGGGGATCCTTCATCCCAAGTGCTATAATCTGCACGGACAACTCACGTGCCATCATATCAATACCTGGATCCGCACGGTCAACTCATGTGCTACGCTGATAACTCACACGCTATGGTATAAATACCTGGACCCACACGGTCAACTCACGTGCTACGCGGACAACTCACGCGCTATGGTATTAATATCCTCATAATCAGGCCCTCGGCCGATATCAAATATGTTGCGGCGTGCAGCCCGATCCCATAAATATGCAACATGCTGCGGCGTGCAGCCCGATCCCATAAATATGCAACATAAATCAGGCCCTCGGCCTCACTCAGTCATAAACCTCTCAAGCCACTCGGGCATCTCAGTAAAACAGGGCATTCGGCCCAAAACATTTTTATGCATCAAAATAGAGTCATAAAACTGAGTTATGATATGCAATGAAATGAATATGACTGAGTATGACTTTTCAATTTAACACAATAATTCACAGTAATATGACCTCTGTGGGTCCCAATAATACTGGCACATAGCCTCAACATGATTTGTAATATGCTTTTCAGCTCAATTTCTTTAACACATAAAATCGCATGGAAAATACCAAGGTTATTTAACTATAAAATTCTACATAAACAATTATGTCACAATTTCTATAGTGCACGCCCACACGCCCGTCACCTAGCATGTGCGTCACCTCCCAACAATTCACAAAATACATATATTCAGGGTTCACACCCTCAACTCCAAGATTAGAAGAGTTACTTACCTCAATCCAAGCAAATTCTTTATTCCAATAAACCTTTTCTTCTTGATTCGGCCTCCGAACGCCTCGAATCTTAGTCAAAATAATTTGATACAATCAACACGAGGTATAGGAATCAATTCCATATGAAAATGCTAATTTTCCATAAAAATCCGAAATTTAGCTCAAAAATAGCCCATGGGGCCCACGTCTCGGAACCCGACAAAAGTTACAAAATCTGAACACCCGTTCCGATACGAGTCCAACCATACAAAAATTATCAAATTCCGACATCGGATTGACCTTCAAATCTTCATTTTACATTTTTGGAAGATTTTATAAAAATCTGATTTTTCTTCCATAAATTCATGGATTCATGATGTAAATGAGTATGGAATCATGAAATATAATCAATATAGGATAAGGAACACTTACCCCAATGTTTTCCCGTGAAAATCGCCCAAAAATCGCATAAACCGAGCTCCATAAACTCAAAAATAAATAAAAATGGCAAGAACCCCGATTTATAGACCCTCAGCTGTTTCGGGCATCACAGGTAGCGTGGAGCGCTGCCTGTGGCGCAGTTTCCAGCATCCCAAAATTCCCAGTGCTAGGGCTAGCGCCCCACGCTACCCTGGGCGCTCGCGGCGATGGAAACTTATTCCCGACACGGAAATAGGCATAACTCTCTCATACGATGTCCGAATTCAATGATTCTTTTTGCTATGGCTCCGTAATTTTAATACGGATCTAATAATTCAATCAAAACTGAATTTGGAGCTCATTTTCTTAATGTGATATCACATATTCTTGAAGAATCGACATCCGATCACTATTTTAACTTAAGCTTTAAACCTTGGAACTAGATGTTCCAATTCATTCCAAAATCTCACTGGACCCGAACCAATTGCCCCGGAAAGTTACACAACAACTCTAAAGCCCAATTTGAGAAGTAAATGGGAAAACGGGATTGTAATACTCAAAACGACCGGCCGGGTCATTACACTATCTGAACCTTTGGCTTCAGAATAAGATAGGGAAAAGATACAGGCTCTCTCGGGAGAGTGCTTGTTGAACAATTCTATGCACAATACCGCAACGGTATGTCCTTCGTTTCCTACATTATTTCTTCTACCTTTGATATAACATTATTCTAAGTTTGCATTTTCTATTTCGTAGGCCAATTTTCTTGCTTCCGAGGGCCTCCAAAGGTTGATTAGAGAAAAGGGAAACTTACCTCTAAGCGAGATCAACTTTTGGCCGAGCGGGACCAAACTGATGCTCTCCACTCAGAATTGGAAGCTAAAGCTGCTGAGGTTGCTGTATTGGACGCTCGGTTACAGGAAAGCGAGCAAGAAATAAAAGCCCTTAGCCAAGAGATCGCCCCGTTGAGGGTTCAATTTGAAAAAGGCTAGGGCAAAATGGGCTAAAGTCCATAGTGTCATTCTTGCTGCATCCGATCGCGAGGTTGCCTCCGCTGAAAGATTAAATAATTTAGAGGTAGCTTTGAACTCCAAAACCAAAGAGCTTGCTACTGTCGGGGTTAAGTATGCCCAACTGGAGGAAAAGTATAAGAAGACCATTGAGCATAATATACTTTTCAGCTCTACGGTCCGTGACCTTGATGTCAACCTCCAGTCTATTAGATATGCACGGGAAAATCTTTCTACAATAAGAGGTCTTCCGGCCAGGCCTGATGCTACTGATTCTTCTGGTTCCGATTTTGAGTTCTCGGGAACTGGAGAGGAACCGGAAGATGACGATGCTGAGGGCCAAAATGATGAAGGATAAGATATCGAACCGGAGGTAGATCTACCTCCGTCTTCTGGGGGCGCAGATGCTTCTCTTTCTCCGAGTTAAGGAAATGTAGCAGCTTAGCTTTTGATTCTTTTTTCCAACTTTTGTACTTTTGCCGTTTGGCACATTCATTGTAAATAAAAACACTTTTTGCTTAACTACTGTATGAACTTTCCTTTATGCACGCTTTCGTCTAAATATTATGCAAGTTTAATCTTTGCATCTTTTTTATTTAAGCATTTGCGCAAGCTTGTTTCTTGCGTCTTTTTCGTTTAAGTATTTGCGCAAGTTTGCTTTTTGCGTCTTTTTGTGCAAGGGTTCGGGTGTATTTTTTCTCGAAAGCATTTGGATTCCGGGCATAAGTTCTTCCGAAATCAACCCTTTAACGTGAGGTTTTTCATAAGAGAGGGCCCTCTTATGTTTACGATGCTCTTGAAGAGGATGTCTCCTGTTCATTATGGCACTAGCATTTGAAGTTCTTGTTTAACTTTCAAATGACAAAATCAATTCATCGTTCAGATAAGAAACAAAATAGAAATAAAAGGAATTTATTTTATTCTTTTTATTTTTAAAAGTACATAAACATTCGTTGTGCTAAAAATACATTGACATTTATTGTGGCTAATTTGTACAACTTGTTTCTATGGAGCTGGTCATGCAGTCCCCGGTCTTGATGACATAACTATGCTTCCGGGTTCCATACTCTGGTCGAAGCGGCAATCGTTTTTGTCGTATCCTCGTATCATTCCCCCCAGTGTTCGAATGCGAAGAATGTGAATTGGAACACTAGAAGTTTAGAACCTTCGAGGATTCCACCAATGAATTGCTCGATAATCTTCAGTTCGGTAACAAACTTCACTTCCCCTTAGGAATTTATGCTATCGAGCCAAAGACTATCTAACTATCCCCTGGTTGCTTTCACTTGTGAACGATCGGGTAACCTTTGCTCGATAGCAAACTTAAACTTCCCAGTAGGAACTTTGCTGCCGAGCAAAAGATTATCTAACCGTCCACGTGGTTCTTCTCTTGTGTGACTTGTTATTAGAAGGTCTTATTGCTGTTGTTTAAACTTTTCTTCATAGTATGCCTTTTGTTGCTGCCTCATTAAAAACCTTGCTAGAAAAACCCAATTAGGACAAAAACAGGACGAAGGGAAAAATATTGCAGCACATACTTTCAGTACAGGTGATGTTCATCAGCAATAATATCTCTTGAGGTGTGCCACATTCCAGTTTCTTGGAAACTTTTCTCCATCTTGATTTTACAAGTCGTACGATCCTTTCCTGGTGACAACTGAAACCCGGTAGGGGCCTTCCCAAGTTGGACTTAGCTTCCATGTTGTTACACCCTGTGCGTCCCAATGTGACGTATAATAAATATAAGACTTGTTAATCATAATTTAAATGAGTTTAAAGTCATAATATGACTATATATGATGTTTGGATAAAACATATAAAGTTTGGAAAATATCGGATTAAAGTTGCGGAAAGACAAACTAAGGATTTGCCCTGTAATAGAGCTTTTTGAGAAATAAATTTTGTATGCTATATGAGGTCTTTTTGGGACATATTATATACAAATTTTAAGGTATTGGAATGTAGTTTCCAATGCTCTTAACCGTTCATTCATACTACATCCGAATAAAAATATATAAGCGTCGGAAGATGGGTGAATGGGAAGGTGCCAAGCTAGCACCTTTTGACTTTTCAAAAGTTGATATATATGTCTTAACTCGTCTCTCTCTTCATTTATACATAGAACCTGACCAGAGAACACCATAACAACAGTCCTTGAGCTCTCTAATAGTGCTTCAAAGAATAGTATCATCCCGGGCACGGAATCAAGAAGCGATAACATTAAAACGATCCCTACAACGTAAGTATCGCTATATCGCCTCTATTTTTCTTTGTAGTTTGAGTTTTGTAATGTATTTAATAGTTAATAAAATTCCTAATTTCTGTATTTAAGTGTTTAAATATCAAGAAATTTTGATAAATTCGTTTCCTAATAGTTAGAACTCACGGGACGGTGATCGGAAGTCGTGAGTTCGCGTTATTTGACTTGTAATGGACTGTTTTGTGGGCTGTTTCGTGTTGCCTTTGGGATGTATATTTTTATAATGTTTAATGGAGTTTTAGAGTATAAATGGTGTGGAGAAACACCACATAATGACGGAATGGTGGGCTGGTCGTTCGTCGTTACATTGTTTAAGTTGTTTGACACTACTTTGGTTGTCGTTTTATGTATGAAGTGATTAGCGTGTGTGAGCTGTTTTGTGGTATATTGTGATGGAGATAATGTTGAAAAATGATGCTTACATGTTGTTATTGTTGTGCTCTTATTGTTGTTGGTATATGGTATTGGAGGAGGGCCTAGTTACAGGGGAGATGCTGCCCAAATTTACGTAAACGAGCTACTAGTTTAAGTTACAGACTTAGCCTTTACTCAACACTGATTTTAAATCTCCTTATACTATGGTAGATTGAGTTGAGTTGTTTGAAGAGTTTCTTGGAAGGTATTAAGGACTCAATGGAGTTAAGGTATGTTAAGGCTATCCCTTCTTTCTTTTTGGCATGATCCAAATAATACAAATGAAACGAGCAAAATACGCAACTTTCATAAATGGGACTCTATTCATAGAAATTCTAGGGGTGCCTATATTATTGATTCCCCATGTGAATTATTGTTATATCCTCTATTCATGGGTCTCGGAAAAATACGTAATTGATAAAGTTTGTCCGAAAGGCATATTGATTTTATGATATTCGAGAAATCTTATTAACGTATTTCTTATGCATTTCATGCATTTATACATGTACATTGACCCATGGCCAGAAGGCGTTATATACACGTATATTATATGCATATGGGATATGGGAAAAAGTTACGGCATTATATACGCATCACCACCTGATCAGCTGGTATACGTTAATGATTTTGTCCACAGTGGCTGAGATGATATGGTGGGATGCCCTCATAGGCTTGATGATGTTATGAACGCTTATACCTATGCATGGTATGACATTTATACGCACATGCAAGACATTATAAATTTTCATGATTCATAGAGCTATTCAGAATTTCAGGTTGAGTTTTTACTCCATGTTTCTTTCATGTCTTTTATATACTACCGTCATGCCTTACATACTCGGTACTTTATTTGTACTGACATCCCTTTTTCCTGGGGACACTGCGTTTCATGCCCGCAGGTCCCGATAGACAGGTTGAGAGTTGTCCTAGTAGGCTATCAACTCAGCAGAAGGTGTTTGTGCACTCCACTTGCTCCGGAGTTGCCTATTTGGTCAGTATGATTTGAATATGTATTATTTGGTATGGTGGGGCTATTTCCCACCTTTATGATATTTATGTACTCTTAGAGGCTTGTAGACAGATGTCATGTATACGGATACTGGTATGGCCTTATAGGCCAGTACGTCATATGTATAAGTTAGTATATCAAGTTGGGTTATCCTATATTGAGTATTTCCTCATGTTTTATTCTACTTATCTCACGACAGCCTATCCGGCTCATTTACCTATGATACGAGAGATACATTACGTTGGTACTCGGTTGAGTAAGGTACTGGGTGCCCGTCATGGCCCATCGGTTTGGGTCGTGACAAAAGTGGTATCTGAGCAGTTCTGTCCTAGGGGGTCTACAAGTCGTGTCTAGTAGAGTCTTGTTTATGGGTGTGTTGTACACCACACTTATAAGCAGTAGGCTACGGGGCATTTAAGTTTGTCACTCTTTCTTCTTACTCTAGATCGTGTGGTAGAGCTCAGTTGTAAGAAATTCAAATTCCTAAATTCTATTTTATTCGTTATACAACGACATCTATATCCAGAAAGACAATTGGTAAGAGAATGAATGTGGTTGTGGAAGAGTTGAGTCAGAGGAACTCGATTTTGCGTCATGCTTATGATGAGTAAATGTAAGGCCTTCAGTAGATATGTGTGTACTGTGACGTGTGAGCCTCTTGATAAGGAGACTTAAGGCATGAATATTTATCTACCCCTATGGTAAAAAAAAAAAAGCAACAAGAGAATCAGAAGGTAGATACAAGTTTCAACAAGTAAAAGAAGTTAGGTGAAGAAGGATACGACAGTTAGTGAAGATTATCTGTATTTACAATTCAGGCATAGAAATATAAGCATTTTGAGTTACTTTCAACAATAACAAAGATATATTCACTTGACAACACCTATTTCAGTTATGTCCTATGGGAGCTAACAAATATAATTTAAGAGAAGGATGGGATATCAACATCCAGCCGGGGTTAGAGTAACCCAAAATTGTGGATGGATTGTTATCATTAGCTCACATTTCTGAGGGATATTGCAAGCGTGGTAATGGTTCTCCTTGTGAGACACCCAGATAGTGCACTCTAGAATAGTACAATCAGATATGAATACTAGAATGTTCAGAAATTTCAGAAGATTGGCATTGGAATCCTAGAAGGGATAAATATTTACCTTTATATGGCTCTCGTCCCTAGTAAAAAAAAGAATGTTAGGCATTCCGAGCTAGTGAGTTGAATCAATGGGGGGCTAAAAGTGAAAGAATGTTTTGAAGAAGTTTTCATAATAAGGTGATAGACAGAAATATTAGCAAGAGAATAAAAAGAAAGTAAATGAAGCATTATAAGTAAGATGTGATAAATGGATGATAACGGTAAATCAAAATATGACAGGACTACAGATTCTATAGTCAAGTGAAGGAAAAGATAAGAAGTTATATGCCTTGAGACAATAAAAGAGTATAAGCCATAAAGTCATGTCCCTTTTTCGAGAAATGAGTTGGTGACTCATACACGATTACCAGAAGGAAAAGTTACACCCCCGGAGTAATAGAAATTAGTATGGGCTAGTGAATAAGATAAACTGAACATGAATTCGAGACCGAAGGATTTGATAATAGTTGACATTATGAGAATTTTAGAGATCGCGTTCCGGGCAATAATTGAATGGACAACAGAAGAATAACTTTTAAATGTCATTCAGGAAGACGTTTCCCTAAAACAAGCGTTGTGAGCAGAGTTAAGCTTAAGGGACTAAGTGTGCCAATTACACTAGGTGTCACCTTTGTATGTAAGAAATTAAATTATCCCTGGTACAAAAGGGTTAACGCAAGGCAAGTAAGAGTCAGTGAAGATGTGAAAAGACACCAAATATGAAGAGGTGAAACATTTATAGGTAAATTTTCATAGCAATAAATGTTAGTACTCCCCTAAAGGAAGGAATATAGTGTGATATGGTATTAAGTCGGAGTTGTGTGGTTAAGGTAACTATGGAATAATAAAGGAAGAATGTGGTAGAAAGGCAAAAGGAATGAGATTGTATTTATTCAGATCCTACGGATATGATACGACTCCAGAACATTATGTAAGCATGACGACGGGGAGAGGCAGAAAGGGTTCCATCACTAGATGTTATTGATAAATAAGTGCAAATGAACACTGGATACATAAGGAGCTAGTGTGTGGGGTAAGTTAAGACAAAGGATATAACCCAAGAGAGATTACGCAGAATATAGATATGAGAATGGACTAACGTGTAGTTAGTAGTTGATTCAGGAAGAGCCTATCCATGGCTAAACAAGAGGGTACCGACAAATCAGCAGGTTGTGCAAGATAAACATAGCGAAACCCAACATAGGGAATTCAGTCCTGCAAATATGATGACATCGTAATCCTTGAGAAATATTCAGATAGGAGTTGGGATTGCTAAAGGTACCGTATAAGTGTTATGAAAAACAAAATGGTGCCATTGAGAAGACAATCCAAAAGTTTCAATTCAGAATCAACCTTACGAGCACAAGGGCGCGGAGGTAAGTAATTAAGGATAATTATAGGCGAGTAAGAACGTCAAAAAAAAAAAATCTTTCGGGTATACGATGTAATAAGCTCGCAACTTTACAGAAGTCAAAGGGTCTCTCTTAAGTACTACAAAGAAAGACTAGCTGAGGGAATAAGGAAGAAGGCTTCAACTCAGAGTTATCAGAAGTCCTATGCAGATAATCGACGATGAGACTTGGAGATTCAGGTAGATGACTGTGTATTCCTAAAGGTATCACCGATGAAAGGCGTTATGAGATTCGGCAAGAAAGGAAAGCTTATCCCTCGGTACATTGGACCTTATAGGATTATACGTAGAGTAGGCCAAGTAGCATATAAGTTAGACTTGCCTTCCAAATTGGAATCTGTACATCCAGTATTTCATGTGTCTATGCTCTGTAGGTGTATTGGAGATCCCTCTAAAGTCATTCCAGTTGACGATGTTCAGGTTACAAAGCAGGTATCATATGAGGAAGCTTCCATTGCTAAACTAGATAGACAAGTTCAGAGATTAAGAACTAAGGATGTAGCTTCAGTTAAAGTACTTTGGATTAACAATAATGTGGATTAGATAACTTGGGAAGCTGAAGAAGAGATGAAGACTAGGTATCCTCACTTGTTTCCACTTCCATAGGAGGATCAGACTAAGACATCACAGCCCTTATGTACGTATATGGTACTTGATTCTTATGTTAGTTATTGTTATTGGTCGTGTGAGGCTATTGGTGTTATTGATGATTGTGGCCCTGTGTGTCTTTGTATTGTTGGATTTACTGTGTGACAAGTTGGTAGTAGTACCGTTACAGAGGAGACTTTGCCAAAAAATTTATATATTTCTAGGAGTTTAACATTCGAGGACGAATGTTTCTAATGGGGGAAGATTGTTATACCCTGTGCGTCCTAAGGTGACGTATAATGAATATGAGACTTTTTAATCATGATTTAAATTATTTTAAAGTCATAATATTACTATATATGATGTTTGGATAAAACATATAAAGTTTGGGGAAAATCGGATTAAAGTTGCGGAAAGACCAACTAAGGATTTGCCCTGTAATAGAGCTTTTTGAGAAATAAATTTCGTATGCTATATGAGGTCTTTTTGGGACATATTATATACAAATTTGAAGGTCTTGTAATGTAATTTTTAACTATCTTAACCGTTCGTTCATACGATATTCGGATAAAAATATATAAACGTCAGAAGATGGGCGAATGGGAGGGTGCCAAGCTAGCACCTTTTGACTTTTCAAAAGTTGATATATATGTCTTAACTCGTCTCTCTCTTCATTTATACATAGAACCTGACCATAGAACACCATAAAAACAGTCCTTGAGCTCTCTAATAGTGTTTCAAAGAATAGTATCATCCCGGGCACGGAATCAAGAAGCGATAACATTAAAATGATCCTTACGACGTAAGTATTGCTATATCGCCTCTCTTTTTCTTTGTAGTTTGAGTTTTGGAATGTATTTAATAGTTACTAAAATTCCTAATTTATGTATTTAAGTGTTTAAATATCAAGTAATTTTGATAAATTCGTTTCCTAATAGTTAGAACTCACGGGACGGTGATCGGAAGCCGTGAGTTCGAGTTATTTGACTTGTAGTGGACTATTTTGTGGGCTGTTTCGTATTGCCTTTGGGATGTATATTTTTCTACTATTTAATGGAGTTTTGGAGGACAAATAGTGTGAAGAAACACCACATAATTACGGAATGGTGGGCTGGTCATTCGTCGTTACATTGTTTAAGTTGTTTGACACTACTTTGGTTGTCGTTTTATGTATGAAGTGATTAGGGTGTGTGGGCTGTTTTGTGGTATATTGTGATGGAGATAAGGTTGGAAAATGATGCTTACATGTTGTTATTGTTGTGCTCTTGTTGTTGTTGGTATATGGTATTGGAGGAGGGCCTAGTTACAGGGGAGATGCTGCCCAAATTTACGTAAACGAGCTACTAGTTTAAGTTACGGACTTAGCCTTTACTCAACACTGATTTTAAATCTCCTTATGCTATGGTAGATTGAGTTTAGTTGTTTGAAGAATTGCTTGGAAGGTATTAAGGACTCAATGGAGTTAAGGTATGTTAAGGCTATCCCTTCTTTCTTTTTGGCATGATCCAAATGATACAAACGAAACGAGAAAAATACGTAACTTTCATAAATGAGACTCTATTCATAGAAATACTAGGGGTGCCTATATTTTTGATTCCCCATGTGAATTATTATTATATCCTCTATTCATGGGTCTCAGAAAAATACGTAATTGATAAAGTTTGTCCGAAAGGCATATTGATTTTATGATATTTGAGAAATCTTATTAACGTATTTCTTATGCATTTCATGCATTTATACATGTACATTGACCCATGACCAGAAGGCGTTATATACGCATATATTATATGTATATGGGATATGGGAAAAGGTTACGGCGTTATATACGCACCACCACCTGATCAGCTGGTATACATTGATGATTTTGCCCACAATGGCTGAGATAATATGATGGGATATCCCCATAGGCTTGATGATGTTATGAACGCATATACCTATGCATGGTATGACATTTATACGCACATGCATGACATTATAAATTTTCATGATTCACAGAACTGTTCAGAATTTCAGGTTGAGTTCAACTCTATGTTTCTTTCATGTCTTTTATATACTACTGTCATGCCTTACATACTCGGTACTTTATTTGTACTGACGTCCCTTTTGCCTGGGGACACTGCGTTGCATGCCCGCAGGTCCCGATAGACAGGTTGAGAGTTCTCCTAGTAGGCTATCAGCTCAGCAGAAGGTGTTTGTGCACTCCACTTGCTCCGGAGTTGCCTATTTGGTCAGTATGATTTGAATATGTATTGTTTGGTATGGCGGGGCTCTGTACCGACCTTTATGATATTTATGTACTCTTAGAGGCTTGTAGACATATGTCATGTATACGGATACTGGTATGGCCTTATAGGCCAGTACGTAGTATGTATAAGTCGGTATATCAAGTTGGGTCACCCTATATTGAGTATTTTCTCATGTTTTATTCTACTTATCTCACGACAGCCTCTCCGGCTCAATTACCTATGATAGTATGATACGAGAGATACGTTACGTTGGTACTCGGTTGAGTAAGGTATCGGGTGCCCGTCGTGGCCCAACGGTTTGGGTCGTGACACATGCATTGAGTTCGCGGGTGTTTTGAGTTACTTTTCTTAAAACCAAGCTTCCCACTTTGAAATAACGGAGGTTGGATCTTCGATTGTAATATCTTTTTATTCTTTGCTTTGAGCTACCATCCTTATAAGCGCCAAGTCCCTGCGTTCATCCAGCAGTTCCAAATTGACCAACATTGCTTCGTTATTTGCTTCTTTATTCGTCTGAATGTATCTCAGGATAGGTTCCCCTACTTCCACCCATATCAGGGATTCGTACATAAGGGAGAAAGGAGTCTCTCATGTGCTCGATTTGGCCGTTGTTCAATCGCCCATAGTACTCCGTACAGTTCTTCGGGCCATCTGCTTTTAGCTACTTCCAATCTCTTTTTGTGATTTTGTATAATCACTTTGTGCGTTGACTCCGCTTGACCATTTGCGCTCGGATGATAGGATGAATATGTAATCCTTTTGATTTTCAAGTCTTCAAGGAACTTCGTGACCTTTGCGCCAATAAATTGTGGCCCGTTGTCACAGGCTATCTCTTTTGGTATCCCAAATCTGAAAATTATGTTCTCCCACAAGAAATCCACCACTTCACGTTCACCGATCTTCTAATAAGGACTTGCTTCAACCCACTTAGAAAAATAGTTAGTTAAAATCAAAAGAAACCTTACCTTTCTAGGGGCTGGTGGCAGTGGTCCAACGATATCCATTACCCACTTCATGAACGGTCACGGAGACAAAATCAAGTGTAATGGTTCTGCTGGTTTATATACCAATGGTGCCTAGTGTTGACACTTATCGCATTTTTGAACAAAAGCTTTGGCGTCTTGTTCCATTCGGGGCCAGTAATATCCTGCCCTTACCAACTTTAGTACTAAGGAATCTGCCTGACTGATTTCCACAGATTCCTTCGTGAACTTCTCGCATAATATAGTTCGCTTTGGAGGCTCCCAAGCATCGGGCCAACGGGCTTTGGAAAGATTTCCTGTACAATTGGCCTCCTTTAAAGCTATATCATGTTTCTTTGGTGCGCAACGCCCGGGATGTCTTAGGATCTTCAAATAAATTTACGTGCTCAAGGTAATCAACGATATCATTCCTCCAGTCCCAGACCAAATTAGTCGCGTTTACCTCGTAATAGTTATTTGCATCCAGAACAAAGTGCATAAGCTGTACGATCGTATCGGAGTCTAATCCCTTCATTTCCGTTGATAAGCCAAGGTTAGCTAATGTGTCTGCTTCTGCATTTTTCTCCCTTGGTATATGTGTAATCGACCACTCCCGGAACCGAGCAAGCAGAGCCTGAACCTTCGCTACATAATGTTGTATGCATTCCTCTTTGGCTTCGAAGATCCCATAGACCTGATTCACCCCCAGCTGAGAGTCGCATTTGATTTCTATGACCTCAGAATCAAGTCTCCGGGCCAATTCGAGTCCTATAATCAAAGCTTCATACTCCGCATTGTTAGTTAGAGAAACCGTTTTTATGGCCTGCCTTAGGGTTTCTCCCGAAGGCATGGTCAATAATATGCCGAGCCCAAACCCTTTTACGTTTGAAGCTCCATCCGTATATAGGGTCCAAACTCCTGATGTCGATTATGACACCATCACTAACTCTTTGGTAGCCTAGAGGTAATAATCCTGGACTGAAATCAGCCACCAAGTCGGCCAAAACTTATGACTTAATCGTAGTCCTAGGTTTATATTCTATGTCAAATTCACTCATTTCGACGACCCACTTCACTTTTGTCACGACTCAAACCTATGGGCCGCAACGGGCACCTGGTACCTTACTCAACCGAGTACCAACGTAATGTATCCTTCTTATCATACTATCATTGACAAATGGGCTAAACGGGCCATCATGGGCTAACCAGAATAAACATAAGGGAATACTTAATATAAGACGGCCCAATCTGATATAAAAACTTATACATTTTACATACTGGCGTATAAGACCAAAACGATCACTCGTATACTGAACATAGGCCGACAAGGCCATACAATCTTTCATATACATGACATCTGTCTACAAGCCTCTAAGAATACATAATTGTCATAAAGGTCGGGACAGAGTCCCGCCATACCAAACAATACACATCTAAATCATACTGACCAAACAAGCAACTCCGGAGCAAATGGAGTGCACCAACATCTTCTGCTGAGCTGATCGCCTACTTGAAGGACTCTCGACCTATCTATCGAGACCTGCGGGCATGACACGCAGCGTCCCCAGGTAAAAAGGATGTCAGTACAAATAATGTAACGAGTATGTAAGGAATGAAAATCAGTAAATAATAGACATGAGGGAAACATGGAGTAAAAGACTCGACATGTACGTCTGCATAGCTCTGTGAATCATTTCATTTTTATAATGTCATGCATATGCATATAAATGTCATACCATGCATATGTATATGTGTTCATAACATCATCAAGCCTCTGAGGGCGTCCCATCATATCATTTCGGCCACTGTGGGCAAATCATCAACGTACACCAGCTGATCAGGTGGTGGTGTGTATATAACGTCATAACCTTTTCCCATATCCCATATACATATAATATACGCGTATATAACGCCATCTAGTCATGGGTCAATGTATATGTATAAATGCATGAAATGCATAAGAAATACGTTAATAAGATTTCTCGGATTGTCATAAATATCAATATGCCTTTCGTATAAACTTAATCAAATACGTATTTTTCTGAGACCCATGAACAGAAGAAATAATAATAATTCACATGGGGAATAAAGAATATAGACACCCCTAGTACTTCTATGAATAGAGTCATTTATGAAAGTTGCGTATTTTGCTCGTTTTATTTGTATCATTTGGACCATGCCAAAAGAAAGAAGGGATAGCATTAACATACCTGAGTCGATTATCTTGAGAAAGATTACACCGTACTCCTTTAATATTGCAAAATCTCACATTAATTTGAATTGTTGAAGGCTTGGGCGTTGGTTATATGATATATAATATGCAGATGCATGTTAGAGAAATGATTTAACGTTACCTTTGTGTAAGGAAAGCTTGTTGGACTCTTTCTTAAGAGATGTAGGAAATGATTTTGATTTTTGAGATGTTATTCTTAACTTTAGGTGGGCCCCTCACTGCAAGCTTTGTGTCACTTTAAGGTGTGACACCTTTTCACTTTCATTAATAGTCATTAGAGAACTTAGGAAGGCTTGCCACGTTGGGGGGAGGGGGGTTAAGTCTTATCCTAAGTTTATTAATTAATTACCTACTAACTTTAATTAACTTGTTAATTCTCCCATTAACCAATAATCCATATAATTAAGAATTATCTCAAATTACTTAAAATACTACTCACTTTTAATACACTTTACGTACCCTACTATCGTGGTCATGGGGTACCTTGTGTGGCACTAGTCCATAAATACCGAGTATTCCGTATTTTATCCCAACATGTCAAACTTTGACGAAAATTTATTTTCTTTGATTTGCTTACCCTCTCACCTTCACGAATTTACTCATCACTTGTTTGAAATAACATAATTCTTATAATCTGAAAATAATCCCATTCCCAAACTTACGTGATCAGCTTACGATGAAACTTTAACGTACAAAAATGCGGAATATAATATCTCATTTCTGAGCTTATATCAATTTATTTATGGCGTACTTCTTCGTACGAAAATATATGGTGTAACATCATTCCCCCCTTTGGAACATTCGTCCTTGAATATTGAGTGATGCACTTATCATTCTCATAACGCATAGCTCTTGCGAATACTTTAGTACTCTCCTTGCCATCTAGGCAACTGTTCTATGAATAAATCCAAAGGTCAGGGCATCCCCCCCCCCAGGCCTCTTTCTCACACCACGACTTGTGGTCGAAATCCTTCCAATCTCGTAACTATTGCTACCTTCTATCATGCAGCCTGTACGACTCTGACTTTATAAGTGCACCTATGCGATCTTCTCTCCTTTTATTTTCTCCGGCTTTTAACCCTCTAGGCCTCACTTTGTAAACATATACAGAGCTTGATAAGATGTCCCTCTAGGCATCTATCTGTTTATCCATCCGTACGACTTTACTGCCATAACTCTTACTTTGATTTATCGTTACTGAGGTCTGCTACCAAACTCCAGGTTACTCTCGTTGCTTATCCTATATGCATAAATCTAAGTCCTTTAATGTTTTTTCATTACTGTTCATCTTAAGAATGATGGTCTAATCTCGTCTCATACTTTGTAAGTTTTATCCATCTATTGTTGATTCACCTCAATATTGATCTATCATCTACCACTGATAACTTAATCTCTTATGTAACACTGCCGCTAGGGCTCATGTCTCATAGGGGACATCTGGGGTAATTAGATTGATCCACCTAGGGGCGATACTATACTTCCATAACCATATTTTATAGCATCCCAATATGACTCACCTTACATAGGTATTTTAATCCCGTACAATTCATGAAATCCTCTTCAAGTCATTACTCAATCGAGGGCCCAAACGTCATCCTTTATCTATCACAATCACACCCTCATTCCACTACCAGGGTAATATTCCATTTCTTCTAGATGCTATTAGTCTTAGATTCTTTTGAGTTCATTCAGGCTATACTGAACTTTCTATAACTTAGAGAAACCATTAGCTCTCTTGTTTTCATGTGCTTAATCCCCACATTCTCACTCACACTTTCTCATCCTTTCTCCTATCATAAAACCTTATCGCTTTACTATACTTTAGCTTGCGACTTATACATATCTATTTATACTATTCACAACCTTCCTTCAACTTGCTTGCACCATAGATTTTCTTATGTTATTCTGGAACATCAAGCGAGACATCACATCATCTCTAACTCTTCTTTACTCTCTTAACCAGGCTTCTCAATACCTAGAAACCATGGGCTGGAAGATATGCTACTGACGATGCCACTATTATTATTGGATACTGAATCCCCGCGCTTCTAGAATTCTATCTGAAGTAAGGACTATTCACAACCTTCTGCATTTGAGTATCTCGTATGTTATCCACCTTTACCTTACTTATCTTAAATTCTCACATGATATCTTATACCTCTTTCATGACCTCCCTTCTACATAGGTATAATTCACATCCACAACTTAGGATCTCTTATAATACTTGTACCTCTTGTGCATACACAATCTGGTGGTAGCTCAATACTGACTTTTTTTATGAGGCTGGTACTCTTCTAACTGGTTCAATCGTAGGGCCGTTATAGGATATGATGGTTGTACTATCTCTCTTGTACCTCTGATATTAAGAGTGATTCTGCAGTGTCCTCAATCACGATTTCTATAATTTTCTGGGTCCAATAATTAGACTCGTAATTTACTTGGTTGATGTAACTCTTTAGTTTCCTCTTCCTTTTGATCAGCCTTTATGTAGGTTTAAGCTATCTTCCGATCTGTGACTCCTGGTATTAGTGATTACTTTAGCCTTTCATGGGCACTATGGAATATCCATGATACAATTTTCTAACAATTCAATCCTTTGCCTATAATCTGGGCTCAATTCTTTCTTTTAACTTATACCAGAGTCTTCCACGGCTGTATGATTGTCAACATATATGTTGCATGGATAATACTCTGAAATCTTGAGTGCAATCATAATGTAACTAACTCTAGATTATTGATCGAATAACTCTTTCCGTTCCTTCTCAGCTTTCTTTAAACGTAAGCAATTTCTTTTCCTGCTCTTCCTGTCGCCTTGTTGCGTGCATACTTAGCTTATCTTAGTTCCCACGCATGTTTAAATTTTTATGCAACTCATATGATCTCGAATCCTACTTTTGGTCTTTTTACTACCCAGTTCATTAGCCACGGTAGGTGCCACTTTCTTATTTCCTCAGCTAGTCTTTCATTGTAGTACTTAGGGAGGACCCTCTGACTCTTGTAAAGCTGCGAGTTTATCACATCGTATGCTTGGATGGAATTTTTGATGTTCTACCCCACCTATAATTATTCGTAGTTACATATTTCCACGCCCTTGTGCTTGTAGAGTTGCTTCTAAACTAATATTTTGACTGTCTTCCCAGTGGGACTCTCTTTTATTTTCGTAACACTCATACGGTACCTTTATTATCCCAACTCTTATCTGAAAAGTTTTCAAGGATCAGAATGTCATACCCGCGAGACTGAATTCCCTATGTTAGTGTTCACTATGTTCGTCTTGCACAATCTGTTGATTTGTCTGTGTTCCTCTTGTTTAGCCATAACTAGGCTCTTCCTGGATCAACTACTAACTACTCGTTGGCCCATTCTCATATCAATATTACGCGTAATCTTTCTTGGTTTATTTCCTTTGTTTTAATTTACGTCTCGTACTGGTTCCTTATCTATCAATAACATCTTGGGTAGGAACCCTTACTTCCTCTCCTTGACATCGTGCTTGCATAATGTTATGGAATCATAGCATATCTGCAGGATTTGAATGAGTTCAATCTCATCCCTTTTTTATTTTTATCGCATTCTTACTTTACCATTCCATAGTTACTAGAACCACTTAATTCTGACTTAATGCCACATCATACCATATTCCCCCTTTTAGGAGAGCACTAAGATTTAGTGCTACGATAATCTACGTATAGATGTTTTACCTTCTCATCTTTGGCATCTTTTCACATCATCGATGATCCTTATTCGCCTCGCGGTAATCCTTCTGTACCAAGGATAACGAAATTCCTCACTCGCGAGGGTGACACTTAGTGTAACTGGCACATACAATCCCTTAAGCTTAACTTTACTCACCTTGCTTGCTTTAGGGAAGCGTCTTCCTGAATGACCTTTAAGGGTTATTCTTCCGTCGTTCATTCTATTATTGTCGGAACGCAATCTTTGAAATTCTCATGATGCCGACTATTATCAAATCACTCAGTCCCTAATTTATGTTTAGTTTATCTTGTTCATCAGTCCATACTGATTTCTATTATTTTGGGTTCTAACTTTTCCTTTTGGTAATCGTGTTAGAGTCGCGAACTTATTTCTCGAAATGAGGATATGAATGTATGGCCTATACTCTTTTGTTGTCTTAAGGACTGTCACCTCTCGTCTCTTCCTTCACTTGACTATAGATTCTGTAATGTTGTCATCTTTTTGATCTACCGTTGTCATCCTTGTATCATATCTTACTCATAATTCTTCATTAACTCTTTTCTTATTTCCCGCTAACATTTATGTCTATCACTTTATTCTGAAAACTCGAATAAGACATTCTTTTGCTTTTAGCTCCCCTTTGCTCCATCCAGTGGCTCTTCGGGTTGCTTAACATTCTCGCTCTACTAGGGACGCGAGTCACACTAAGATAATATTTATCCCTTCCATGCTTCCAGTGCCTATCTTTGTAGTATTCATATCTAATTGTACTATTTTAGAGTGCACCACTTGGGCGTCTCACAAGGAGATCTATTAGCACATTTGCAATATCCTTCGAAAATGTCAACTAATGATAACAATCCATCCACAATTTTGGGTTACTCTAACCCTAGCCGGATCCTGATATCCCTTCCTTTTATTAAACCATATATGTTAGCTCCCATAGGGCATAACTGAGATAGGTGTGGCCAATTGTACATACCGCTGTTTTTGTTGAAGGTAACTCAAAATGCTTATATTTCTCAACCTGAATTGTAAATACTGATAACATTCATTAACTGGGCGCCTCGTACCCTTCTTCACCTTACTTCTTTTACTTGTTCAAGCTTGTGTCTATATTTTGAATCTCTCATTGCTTTTCATCATAAGGTGGATAGATATTCTTGCCTTAAGGCTCCTTATCAAGAAGCTTGCACGTCTTAGTATCCACATATTCTGTTGGAGACCTTACATTTACTCATCGTAAGCATGATGCAAAATTGAGTTCCTCTAACTCAATTCTTCCACAACCATATTCAATCCCTTATCAACCATCTTTCTAGATGTCGGTATCGTTGTATTACGAATATAATAGAATTTAGGAATCTGAATTCTTATAAGTGAGCTCTACCACACGATCTAGAGTAAGAAGAAAGAGTGACAGTCCTAAATGCCCTATAGCCTCCTGCTTATAAGTGTGGTGCACAACATACCCATAAACAATACTCTACTAGACACGGCTTGTAGACTCCCTAGGACAGAACCTGGCTCTGATACCACTTTTGTCACGACCCAAACCTATGGGCCACAATGGGCACCCGGTACCTTACTCAACCGAGTACCAACATAATGTATCCTTCTTATCGTACTATCATTGGAAAATGGGCCAAACGGGCCGTCATGGGCTAACCAGAATAAACATAAAGGAATATTTAATATAAGACGACCCAATCTAATATAAAAATTTATACATTTTACATACTGGCCTATAAGACCAAAACGATCACTCGTACACTGAATATAGGGCGACAAGGCCATACAATCTTTCATATACATGACATCTGTCTATAAGTCTCTAAGAATACATAATTGTCATAAAGGTCGGGACAGAGTCCCACCATACCAAACAATATACATCTAAATCATACTAACTAAACAAGCAACTCCGGAGCAAATGGAGTGCACCAATATCTTCTGCTGAGCTGATCGCCTACTTGAAGGACTCTCAACCTGTCTATTGAGACCTGTGGGCATGACACGCAGCATCCCCAGGCAAAAGGGACGTCAGTACAAATAATGTACCGAGTATGTAAGGAATGAAAATCAGTAAATAATAGACATGAGAGAAATATGGAGTAAAAGACTCGACATGTACGTCTGCATAGCTCTGTGAATCATTTCATTTTTATAATGTCATGCATATGCATATAAATGTCATACCATGCATAGGTATATGTGTTCATAACATCATCAAGCCTCTGAGGGCATCCCATCATATCATTTCGGCCACTGTGGGCAAATCATCAATGTATACCAGCTAATCAGGTGGTGGTGCGTATATAACGCCGTAACCTTTTCCCATATCTCATATACATATAATATACGCGTATATAACATCATCTTGTCATGGGTCAATGTACATGTATACGTTAATAAGATTTCTCGAATTGTCATAAAAATCAATATGCCTTTCGGATAAACTTTATCAAATACGTATTTTTCTGAGACCCATGAACAGAAGAAATAATAATAATTCATATGGGAAATCAAGAATATAGACACCCCTAGTACTTCTATGAATAGAGTCATTTATGAAAGTTGCGTATTTTGCTCGTTTCATTTGTATCATTTGGACCATGCCAAAAGAAAGAAGGGATAGCCTTAACATACCTGAGTCGATTCTCTTGAGAAAGATTACACCGTACTCCTTTAATATTGCAAAATCTCACATTAATTTGAATTGTTGAAGGCTTGGGCGTTGCTTATATGATATATAATATGCAGATGCATGTTAGAGAAATGATTTAACGTTACCTTTGTGTAAGGAAAGCTTGCTGGGCTCTTTCTTAAGAGATGTAGGAAATGATTTTGATGACTTGCCACGTTTGGGGAGGGGGGGGTTAGTCTTATCCTAAGTTTATTAATTAATTACTCACTAACTTTAATTAACTTGTTGATTCCCCCATTAACTAATAATCCACATAATTAAGAATTATCTCAAATTACTTAAAATACTACTCACTTTTAATACACTTTACGTACCATACTATCGTGGTTATGGGGTACCTTGTGTGGCACTAATCTATAAATACCGGGTATTTTAACTCAGGCCGTATTTTATCCCAACATGTCAAACTTTGACGAAAATTTATTTTTTTGATTTGCTTACCCTCTCACTTTCACGAATTTACTCATCACTTGTTTGAAATAGCATAATTCTTATAATCTCAAAATAATCCCATTCCCAAACTTACGTGATCAGATTACGACGAAACTTTAACGTACGAAAATGCAGAATGTAATATCTTATTTCCGAGCTTATATCAATTTATTTATGGCGTACTTCCCCGTAGGAAAATATGGGGTGTAACAGCCAGCCTACCCAAAAGTATGGGTTTATGAAGGATATTCCGCAGGGAAAAGGTGGTCACCACCGGTATCAAGTGACATTGGAAATAAGGCCTTAGCTTCCGAGCGGCGACTACGAGGGCTAAGGCCAACTTCTCCAAATGTAAGTAGCGAGTTTTTGTTCCTGTTAAAATTCTACTAACGTAATAAATTGGAGATTGCGTACCTTTGTCCTCACAGACTAAATGACGCTTACCGCTACCTCCGAGACTGCTTAGTAGATTAATAATTTTTCACATTCCTCCGACTTTTAGAGGACTTGATAAGTACCTTTTCAAATCCCTTAAGGCCTGCTGACACTCCGGGGTCCATTCGAAGTTGTTCTTCTTCTTGAGTAACGAAAAGAAATGATGGCATTTCTCTGAAGACCGGGAAATGAACCTGCTCAAAGCGGTCAATCTCCCCGTGAGCCTTTAAACTTCTTTTACGCCTGATAGCTGGTCCGGGATATCTTTGATGGCATTTATTTTGTCAGGGTTAACCTGAACTCCCCTTTGTGATACCAGGGATCCTAGGAACTTCTCGGAGCTGACCCCGAATGCACACTTCTCAAGGTTAAGCTTCATGTTATGCTTCCTTAGGATGTCAAAAGTCTCTTGCAAGTGTTTAAGATGATCACCTTCATTCAAAGACTTAACAAGCATATCGTCTATATAGACTTCCAAGGTTTTCCCTATTTATTTTTCAAACATTTTGTTTACGAGCCGCTGGTAAGTGGCTCTAGCGTTCTTTGGCCTGAAGGGCATCACATTATAGCAATATGTGGCGAAGTTTGTTATGAACAAAGTCAAGTTTTTTCCTGATCCTCCGGGTTCATCTTAATTTGGTTGAACCCGGAGTAAGCATTGAGGAAACTCATCAACTCATGACTGGCCGTTGCATCGATTATTTGATCAATGTTTGGCAATGGGGAACTAGTCCTTTGGGCATACTTTATTCAAGTCCTTATAGTCTACGCACTTGCAAAATTTATTATTCTTCTTTGGAACTACTACTATGTTACCTAGCCAGTATGGATACTTTACCTCTCGGATTGAACTGATATCAAGTATACGAGTTACCTCCTCTTTGATGAATTTGTTTCTGGCCTCTGCAATAGGACATTTTATTCTGTCTTATCGGAGGAATGTTGGGATCTAAGCTTAGCTTGTGCACGGCCACTTTCGGCGGTATACTTGTAATATCCGCATGCGACCACGCAAAACAATCGACGTTAGATTTAAGAAATTCAATAAATCCAGACCTTAGTTTGGGGTGCAGTCCTGTCCCTAAGTAAAATTTCCTCTCCAAGAACTTTTCGAACAATGCGTCTTGCTCAAGCTCTTCATATGTGGACTTTGTTGCATCCGTCTCTTTTGTTACCTGGATATACCTTGGCAATTCATAAGATTCCGACACCTCTTCCCCCCGGTTGACTTCACTTGACTCGGGAGCAAGCGCCGATTCCTGTAATTGCTATACCGCATGTTGTTTCCCTCTACTACAGGAGACCAAAAATGCATTCATCTTCCTTGCCGCCAGTTGGCCACCCCTTATTTGTTTAATTCCCTCGGGAGTTGGGAATTTCAGCAGCCAGTGATATGTCGATGGCACATCTTTCATCTCATGCAACCATGGTCTTCCCAGGATAATATTGTAGCCCATATCACCATCCACCGCCTCAAAAAAAGTCGTCTTCATCACCACCTTCGGCATTCGTGGGCAGCAAGATCTCTCCTCGGGTTGGCACGCTTGCGAGGTTGAACCCAACGAGGAGTTTTGTGGTCAGAATGATGCTTCCACTGAGTTTGGATTGTTCCAATACCCTCTATTGTATAATATTGTCCGAACTTCCTGGATCTACCAGAACACGTTTGATTTTAAAATCTAAAACATTTAGAGAAACTACCAATGCGTCGTTGTGTGGTAGCAACAGTCCATCCGCATCTTCATCTGTGAAGGTGATGTCATCTTCAGTGACTTTCCGGAGTCTCTTGCTGTGGGTTATTGATACCTTCGTCTTTTTTTATGTCGAGAAGGTAAACCCGTTGATCTCGTTCCCCCCGAAAATCATGTTGATCGTCAGACGCGAGGGATCTTCTCCTGCTTTTGAGGATTCCGTGTTGTCACGATTACGACAATAATTATTTTTGGCTCGGTCACTTAAGAATTCCCTGAGATGATCATTTTTCAGTAGTATTGCCACCTCTTCACGCAGATGCCGGCAGTCCCCAGTCCGGTGACCGTTCGTCCCGTGGTATTTGCACCATAAATTAGGATCCCTCTGGCTGGGATCGGACCTCATATGCTTCAGGAATTGTGCTTCTTTAATATTCCTCATAGCCGATACCAACTCTACTGCATTGACGTTGAAGTTATATTCTGAAGGTTTGGGGTAGGAAGGATCCCGAGAACCCGACGTTTCTTTGTCTTGCAATGATCTATTATTCCGGTCGCGATTAGTTCTTCAATCGGTAACGAAGCTGTCTGCCGACCGGAAATCTCTGCCATGTCCTTCGGCCCTTTCATAGGGCAAAAACCGATCCCTCAAAGACTGTCTATCTGTGTCGAAATCATCTTTTAATTTCTCTTTATTCCTCTCCCGACCTTTAGTCGACGCTGGGCAGCCGAGTTGATCATCTTCAATCTTTATCTTTGACTCGTACCGGTTGTGAACATCCGCCCAAGTCGTCGCTTGGAACTCAATCAAGCTTTCCTTCAACTTTTGGGAAGCATCGGAACTTCTCAGATTCAAACCCTTGGTGAATGCTTCAGCCGCCTATTCATACGGAACAGCCGTGAGCAACATTTATTCCTTCTAGAACCGGGTTACGAATTTTCACAGTAACTCAGACTCTCCTTGTGCAATTTTGAATATGTCGGCCTTCCGGGCCTGCACCTTTCTAGCCTGGCATGGGCCTTAATGAAAGAATCCACGAGCATCTCGAAGGAGCCTATGTAATGCTCGGGTAACAATGGATACCACATCAAGGCTCCTCTCATGAGAGTCTCTCCGAATTTTTTCAGCAAAACTGATTCGATCTCGTGGGGAGCTAAATCGTTCCCCTTCACAGCTATTGTATAGGTGGTGATATGCTCATGTAGATCTGAAGTCCCATCATATGTTGTACGTCTGACATTTTAAACCCCTTTAGTGTCAATTCTGGTGCCGCGCTTGGTTTGTATGGCAGTTCAGTATACTTATTTGAGTCCGACCCTTTCAACACGGTGGTGTACCCGGGATCTGGTCCATACAGGCATTCACTTCCCTCATAAACTGTATGAGTTCATTTGTGAAGGGATCACTCTCGTTATTATAACCGAATTCGCTCCCTCCGGCCCCATCGAAGCCGACCTCGCCCCTCGGGGTGTTGTTGTCGACCCTCTGCGTTGTTTGATTTGCGGGAGAACCAGGAGGAGATAAACCTCGCCCATTCGCGTTATTAGAAGCACCCGATAACGCCTGCTTCAATTCTGTCATTACCTTATACTGCCATGTGAGATGGCCTAGAATGGCCTCTTGTTGCTCTTGCAGGACCCTTACCGCTTCGACCACGTGCTCCTCTTCAGCATCATCAGGAGTCACTTCTCGAGCGTGTCGTGAGTATCACCTTCCGTGGACAAGTGTGGCCTCGTTCCCCTCGCTGCGGGTATCGCTGATTGAATCCTCATGCTAAGGGTGATTTCCTTGGGCCTCAGGGTTGTGTGTGTTGTTAACACCATTATCTACCATTTTCTATGATTTTTTGCTAAGATCAAATAATCAAACACGTTAGTAAAAAAAGGCCAGGATCAACTTTATTACACAACTGTCTAAGTCCCACGGTGAGCGCCAAAATATATTCCGTAAAACGCTACAGTTGAATTTATACGTAGTTTATAGACAAGCGAATTAATTTGATCACAAAATAATAGATGAATTGGATAAAAATATAAATACTTAGCCTTGAGATGAAGACGAAATAGTAGAAATAGTAATTCCAGGAGCAAGGCTTCCGGACACAACAACAATAATATCAAAAAGCAAGAAGATAAAATTATATTAAGCTTTGAATAAAGTGTGGCATGTGTTTTTCACAAAATTCGTCTCCACTACAATGATAATAGAGCCCACTATTTATAGTTGCACCTAGGGAATAAGATCCTAGCCTCCTAGGATCAAGCCCCTCTTTAATGTCAATTATGAGGGTCATTGAAGAATGTGTAACGGAGGGCATGAATGTCATATTCTTTTGTAACGAGCAGTGTACTAAATGCTCTAGAATATTCTTTATTAAATGCTACCGGGTGACAGACATTTATTTCATATTTATGAGTATCATTCTCTCCGGTAACATACGAGATCGTTGCCTTCGATTTCAGCTATCCTCTATCTTCGACTCTACGTGTCACTTTTTCATGCGATCATTTAATATAACATATTTTACCCCATACAACTATATAATAATACTGATGGTAAATTTAACGTTCAATAAGTTTTTTTTCTTTCAAGTTCATGTTACAGTTTCACATGCTTATGAGTAGGGGCAAACGGGCGGGCGAGTCGAAATAAGTAATGCAAAAACGAATATTTGACCCGACTTATATTTAATGCGGATTAAAAATAGCTTAAACGATGAATAATATGAGTAATAATTGCAACATCCAAATTATATTCCCCACCCCCACACACACCCCACGAGAGAAATTGGGATAATTGACATTTGAAAGTGCCATGTCAACGCGCTTGAATAAAACTATTCATATTATATATGTTAAAAATCAATGGAATTTTGCTACTACATATTCAAAGGAGTCAACTTCAAGTCGTTATCCCACAATTTTTCCTTAGCGTCTTGTAAGGAAAGGAAACGAACAAATACTACATTGGTCGTTCAAAAAGACAGAAATAGAAGGGTGGTAGGGTTGTGAAAAAGATGGAATTGGACGAGGTTCTCTCTTTTTCCTCTTTTTAGGAGTGATAATAATAAAGAATTCTCTTTTATATTTTTAAAAAATCTATATGAGTGAGGTTCTCCCTTTTTCTTCAATTTTTGATTTTTACTTTTTTCATTTCCATCCGGTTTCTTAGCATTGAAGCCCGATAAATCTGAATTCTTATTGCATAAGATATTTAAAGGGAGAAATACTCCCTGCCAAAACTTTTTTTTAATTTTAAAGCTCGAATCTAAAATCTCTAATAATAAAAAATATATAAATTATTGTATTTCCACATATATTATACGTTTCTATTTTATGATGACAACTTTAACATATTTGATTTTCTTTTCTTCTAATTTACGATTATTTCAACTAAATTCTAATTGACGACCTGACTCGATGAGTTTCATATAGTCACCTTTGGACCACCAAGAGTTTTATTTGATTCTCGGGTGAGCCACATTATTGGTTACAGGTTCGACCGAACTCAGTAGTTTTTGCTCAAACTCTGTATTTGTATTAAGAAATCCAATGAATATATATGTACAAATTATTAATTTAGAACTCAGTAACTTAAAAGGATTATAATTTCGAACCCGTAAGGTTTAAATCCTAACCCCAGATTTGATTACACATTTATTTTGTTCTCAGTATCTCTAAATGATATTTAAAGGATAAAAAAATGAGTGGAAAAGAAGAAGAGGGCGTAAGATTATCTAACTCAACCTGAAGGGTGTAAATGAATGGCATTTTCCAATTTGTTTACTTATAAAACAGAAATATAAAGACTAAATTGATGCATGCTGGGAGTTGGTTGGGCATTTCCGATATTAATTTTTATTGGGAAAAAGGTACGAAAAGGAAAAAAATTATAATATAGGATAATATTAAAAGTAAGATAAAGAATGTACAACTCTTAGTAGGTACCAAAATACAATATACTCATATGTTAATGAATAAATAAAGCTGTTCTTTCAATCGTGAGTAATCATTGTATGTTATTCTATATTCGTTAAAAAAAAAATGAGTGAAAAGATGAAGCAATAATATTTCCTTTTCCATTAATTTTTTTTCGTCTTATGTCATAGTGATTAATATTGTTAGCAACAAGACTTACTTTATAAATTAAGAGCTTTTGAGTACACTTTTGGGATGCAAATATTTAATTTGAGCCCATTTCGAAATCGATATGTGGTCATAAAATTTTTAATTTTCACTTGAATATAAATTTTGAAATTTTTCGAAAATTTGTAAAACTTCAAAAAGCTGTTTTTCAAAATTTTCACTCAAATCACTCACAAAAATTAAAAAACAATCCAAAATCATATTCATGTCCAAACACAACTCTAATTTTCAAATATCATTTTCACTTGAAGAAAAATTTCACCTTTTTTCGAAATTTTACAATTCTTATGTCCAAACGCCCACTAAATATATGGATCTGTGGTAAAATTTAATTTAAAAGGCACTTATTCCACATTTTCACCTATAATTTGAGAAAGTTCACATCAATAATAATAATTACAATAATAAAGAACAATAATAACAACAAAAAATTCAGTAAAATTCCATAAGCAGAATCTAGGGAGAATAGTGTATACACAAAACTTATCTTTACCTTGTGCAAGTAGAGAAATTATTTTCGATAAACGCTCGGCTCAGGCCAATTACAATTATAATAATAATAATAGATTTAAATTATTATTTGTAGATGCGGAACTAGAATTTTTATAATATAGGTGCACCACTAAAGAGAAAGGGAAAAAATGTATTAAGTGAGAATTAATCCCTCCTTCTCTAGTTAAATAACTCAGAATTCAACCAAGTGTGCTATTTAGCCTCTTTGGAGCATAAGTGCCAGCAAATTAATATTAGATTAATTTTTAAAAATACGCATATAATATATCTAATTTGACATAAAATTTATGAGTTTAGGTGGCCCATATATTTGGGTTAAGAGATCCGCCCCTGATTATTTGGGATAGACGATTATACAAATTAAAAAATGTGTAATAGGTGTCTTTAAATTAAATGTTAAATATCATTCCAACCAGAGTCAATCAAAATGTGTGTGCTTACGCTTACTTCAATATGTAACTTTCCAGATTGGTTTTGCCGCAACTACCAATCAAGACTTTTCGCAACCAAAGGGGTAAAAGAGTCAAAACAAAACTTTTTCATCATTTGCCAGCCAAACTTTTGTCTCTCACGTATCCAATTTCAGTTGCTTTTATATTTTCTTCATCACAGAACAAAAGTAAATTACACCCACCATTTACACACACAGAGAAAAGCAAAAAAATAGAAAACAAAAAAAAAGTCTTTCTCTCTCTATACTAGCAAAGACACAATCACAGAGTAACAGTACATCTCTGATTCCCATTGAAATTTTTTCTTTGGGGATCAGAGTTTAATTCTTCCATTTTTGGTCTTGTTTCTGTAAAGGTTGTGCATAATTTGGCAAAAACTGAATAATTTGGTTATTTGTTAAATTTGATTTTCCAATGGGTGTTTCGGAGAAGGATAGTAGTAGGATGGAAGGGTGGTTATATCTTGTTCGTTCAAATCGGTTTGGACTTCAGTACTCACGAAAACGATACTTCATTCTTCAAGACCATTTTCTTCAGAGCTACAAATCTACACCAGTTTCCAGTAACGAGGTATAATTATATTCTCTGTGTTCATATATTTAAATATTTTGTAATGACGGTGTTTTCCGGTTAGTTTGCGTGTACCTCGAACTAATTCAGCAAATGCTAAGTGTTTGTTGGTAGATGTACATATTAGTACTTTATTTCTTGTTTGGGAAGTGGTAAATTGTGATTTAGGATTTATGTTGTTTGTGCCGATGACAATGAGTTGATTTTGTTTGATGTGCTAATATTAGCAACTTTACAATTTATCTATGTTGCTAGTTGTGTGAAAAATGGGAGATTATATTTCAGTTTAATTGCTGGTTTAACCCAGAAGATATAGTTTATTCACTTCGATTGCGAAAGGACTTGCATGAAGCTGGAGTAGGCTTGTATAGTAAAGGATGTTATAAACTAACTATGAAAATCCTGATGCTAATTTCTTAATTGCTCAGCGTGAATTTGTGACTTGTGATTTTGGATACTATACCACTCATTGCATATCCTAGTTTTTGTCCATATTCTGCATACGTTTGTTGTTTGGAATATCTGTAGGTACCGGGTAACTCTGCTCACCAAGACTTGGGTAGATTGGAAGATATCACCTAGTATTTTTTTTACCTCCGGGATTTGAACTTGAGGCCTCATAGTTCTCCTCCCACTTCATTGACTGCTAGGCCATACCCTTGGATGCGATCGTTGTTTGGATATCTCAGGATTTAGTTTCTTAGGAGTGATACATATTATAATGCTAACAGTTTACTTCGTGATCAAAGAAAGAGGATTTTAGGGAAACTATTGCATTTTATGTTGATCCATACCGATATTCATCCTATTGGTTTCCTCTCTTTCAAATACTTCCTCGATTGCGAGCAAATCCTCTTGTTGGATATCATTTCCTAAGTGATCACTTTATTTGATTAGTGAGGGATAGCAAATTCCTGCAGCCTATGAGCTGAAAGTACTAATATTTTTGGAGCCCAAAAGTCTAGTTACTATGGTCGAATCTCTACCTAATGCATGTGCTGAAGATACCACGGGCTCAATTGCACATATATCTTGATCAGTAAGTGTATCCATTCACTAGTCATCACTGAACTCCTATGGAGTCGAGAGTGTTGGTGTGCACTTCACACCTTGAACAGCGTGTGACTTCTTATTGATTGGGAGATATTTGGTAGTTGGTGTGAATTGGTTGCATAATTTGTTGCATTGTCGTATTTCAAGCGGTAGACTCTTATTCATGTGTGTTTTATTTGATATCTAACTGCTAGTGAGAGTGGTGGTTTGGCCGACTATGTTGTATGTGGAGTATTGTCCAGTTAAGAGCTCTCATGCCCAGAAGTTGAAAGTAGCAGAAATGAGGATGTTGAGATGGATATGTGGGTATACTAGGAGGGATAACATTAGGAATGAAGATATTTCGGGACAAGGTGGGAGTGGCTCCCTTGGTGAACAAGATGCAGGAATCGAGGCTGAGATGGTTCGGGCATGTGAAAAGGAAATGCCTAGATGCCCAGTGAGAAGGTGTGAGGGGTTGGCAATAGTAGATCTGAGAAGAGGTAGAGTTAGGCCAAAGAAGTATTGGGGAATAGAGGCGGAGCGAGGATTTCAAACTAATGGGTTTGAAATTCTAATCATTAAAGCTACTGGGTTCTAAATTAATAATTTATATACATTCAATAGATTTTGTTAAGACAAATACAGGGTTCAAACCAAAATTACTGGGATCAACCGAAACCGCTACCGGCACTCTAGCTCCGCCCCTGTTGGGGAAAGGTGTTAAGGCAGGACATGACACAACTGCAGCTTACCGAGGATATGACTCTTGGAGGGTGTGAAGGTCGAGAATTAGGTTAGAGGCTTAGCAGGTAGTCGAGCGTATCTTTTCGCCAGACCAGTAGTTTTGGTATTATTCTCGTACTTTTCCCATCCTTAGACTTTTATTACTACATGATATTTCTTTTGCTTCGGTTATTTTAATTTCTTGCTGGTGATACTGTTTATTTTATGGCTTTTTCACTACTGCACTTCTTGAGCCGAGGGTCTATCGGAAACAACCTCTCTACCTTCGCAAGGTAGGGGTAAGGCTGCGTAAGCACTACCCTCCCCATACCCCACTTGTGGGATTACACCGGGTATGTTGTTGTTGTTGTTGTTGTTGTAACTGTTAGTGATAGATTCTGATATTAAAGGGTTCTGAGGTCATAAGTGGGAGATATGTCTGTTTGTGAAGTTCTGCCTTTCACTTCTTGGAATTACACATTTGCCGTATTACCAGGACTCATTGCAATACGTCATCTTAACTCTTTTGGTAGGATCCTATTAGAAGTGCAGTTATTGATTCCTGCATTCGCGTAACAGACAATGGCAGAGAGAGCATTCAAAGAAAAGTATGTATCTTCACCCCAGTTTCACTTCATGGCAGAGACAATATCTGCTCTCGCTATATTATTCTGATTAAATTCATCTGTTTCTTTACTGAGACTTTCTGCTGAATTTTGCTTCTACATTTTCCAGGTCTTTTTCATTTTCACGCTTTATAACACCTCAAATCATAACGATCAGCTGAAGGTACAGAAATCATCCCCGTGCATTCAGTTTTTATTTTTATGGGCTGTTGGTGAATAAATGAAATTTATGAACAACAGTTGGGAGCAAGCAGTCCTGAGGAAGCTGCAAGATGGATCCAGGCATTTCAGGAAGCAGCTTTAAAGGTACAGACTGGTCAATTTGAGCTGTTTTATTGTCTCTCGTTGGCAACTGACAATAATAAGTAAATCTAGGCAGACATGAACAGAGGAAATCAAGTGGATTTTCCCAGGAGTGATTCACACACTTTGAGGTATATTTAGTTGGTGCATTACCCTTTTTCTTTGCTCAGGATATAGCATTTAAGTTATTCACTCCGTTGCATTTTACTTGGCTGTATGATGGAGCACGGACTTTAAGAAACAAAAAAAGAAACCCTTAATTTAAACATGCCATGACATTTTTATGGCTATAAAACCATTGGGAAATTTAAAATTAAAGAGTTTCTAAATATCGAAAGGTGTAAATCTTTTTGGAATAAATCAAAAAGGAAAGAGTGCCATATAAAATGGAACAGGGGATTATAAGTTACTTATAGGGACCGTCACTGGTTAATTTTCTCATTGTGTAAAATCGAGTTCCAATTAAGCCTCCATCTCAGGACTGTAGTTATTATTATTACTACTTCCTTACGGTTTTGTTTTGCTCGCAGGTTAAATTGTTCCAACAAGTCTTATCGTCTGAGTTCGATTGATTGGACTGTCTGTTCATCCTCAGTTACAGATGCTATGACATCTGATGTTGTTGCACCCTCGCCTTGGGCTATCTTTGGGTGTCAGAATGGTAGGTTTTGATTTTACAGTTGTGTTTGAGGATGGCGGGATTAACATTTCTAATTCCTACTTCGTAGACCAATCCACATCTTCTTAGAAAATTTTGGAACTATTTAATGTAAATTTATGAAGTATATGCAACTTAGTTGTCAAGTGGTCTATCTCCTCTCCTTTTGTTGACCTGAATCACTTGGGTATGCAGGTCTTAGGCTGTTTAAGGAAGCTAAAGATAGGGAATCTCTTGGAAAGGTAAGTCGATATTCTCCAGCTCCTGTGGGCTGTGGCAGTAAATATATGAAACTAATGCTGCTGAACTTGTTCTATGCTTTGCAGTGGGATGATCACCCCGCTATAATGGCTGTTGGTGTAGTTGATGGAACTTCAGAGGCCATTTTTCAGACACTCATGTCACTTGGTCCTTCAAGATCGGAGTAAGTTGCTGCGAAGTCCATGGAAAAAGTATTTTATCCCCCAAAAAATAAAAAGAGAAGTCCATAGCAAAAATCACCGTAGGCAGAAATGAATAAGATTTGACTAAAGTAATTTATAAAACAGGTGCTAGCAGGCAGATACATTTTAGCCGGTCACCCATGTCTTCTGCACTTTGAATGATTTTTCCCGGTGATTGTTAATCAGGATTCAACTTGAGCAGAAATGAATTTTTGCCATAATTTTTTATTCAGGATGCAACTTGAGAACTGTAATATGAGTTTGCGACCATATGAATCAACAATTGAGTAATAATGTTTGGGTAAAGTTAAAAGCTGGTACAGCTAAATGTTTAAGAATGAATAAACAAATTTCGTCTGTATGATTCAAGTAATCTGAAAGCAATTTGTTTAAACTTTGGCGATTCAAAACTATTGACAATCAGAATCTATTTATGAACTGATATTACTATACATTTAACACCAAGTACGCAAGTAAGTGAATCAAGAAATAGAAGTTTTTCACTTAACCTCAAATGTCCAATAATATAATTCATAAACACAGTATATGTTATTCAACTTCCCATTGTCTGAGGAAACCATTATAGGCTCAAATCATGTTGAAGAAAGCAGTGCTTTTTGAATTGGGGATTGGAGATTGACATAGATAGTTGTGAGGAGAGATGAATTAAAGAAACTGATGCGTCTTCTTAGTTATCAAGGGATAAAAGCCCTAGATAATATGTTCAAGGTTAAACAACAAAAGAGGGTATTGAATGACTGTTTACAAAGTACACTATTCCAAAAAGAATTTCTTAAAGGCAGCTTATATGGCCTCTATGTGTAGAGAAATGGACAAGAAATAGCCTTTTACAATTTGTCATCTGCAAGCTTATTAAACTGCAGTGGTATACTTCTCATCTTGTTGATTCTCTTATGTTGTGACCTAAATATATTTTATTTTATGTTGCAGGTGGGATTTCTGTTTCTACAAAGGCAGTGTGATTGAACATCTTGATGGTCACACTGATATAGTTCATAAGCTTCTAAATCGGGATTGGCTACCTTGGTATGGTTCATGTTTCAACTCTGGAAATAGTTTGTTGTTCCTCTGTTAGGGTTATAATTGACATAAGACGTTGCAGGGGTATGGGAAGAAGAGATCTTCTTTTGCAGCGTTATTGGAGAAGGGAGGATGATGGAACCTATGGTACTAACTCTATTGAGGATTTCTCTATAGCTGCTTCTTAGAGAGCTAGATCCACCATAACCAATCGTTTCTTCCTTGCAGTTATTCTGTACCATTCAGTGTTTCACCAGAAGTGTCCACCTCAAAAGGGCTACATTCGTGCCTGCCTTAAAAGTAATGTATGCCTGTAATGTAGAGCTGGTTCTTCGTTATTGCTGTTATGAACCAGTTGTTTATTTGGATCATGGATGAACTACAAAATGACAAATTACTTATGTGCTTGAATGCCAGATTTACTAGTACATTATGCATGTTGACATAGATTTGTCGTTACACTGAATCAGCCATATGCTTTTACCACCATTTTATGCACAAGATTACTATAACAGATCTGCATGTTTTGGATGTACTTTGCCATTCAATTGGGACTCTTACAAATTGGCATCCCCTAAATCCATGCAGGTGGAGGATATGTGATATCACCAGTTAATCAAGAGAAGAGGTCAGTAGTCAAGCATATGCTTGCTATTGACTGGAAATTCTGGAAGTCATATGTACGGACATCTGCGGCCAGATCTATAACAATATGCATGCTAGGGAGACTTGCTGGTGTGCTTTCTATGTGATTTCTAGTTCTGTCAAGTTCATTAGTTGATTTGTCCAAGTTTGTATTCTATGACTGTTTACCAGACTCAACTAAACTATTTTCCACTGCATTTTTGTAGCTTTGAGGGAGCTTTTCAGTGCAAAAATAGGAAATTACTTGCCCTCTGATGTGTCAGGGGAGCTGGTCAAAAGCAAAAGACTGCGTCAAGTTGAAGAAGAAATTAAGCTTGAAGTGCAAACCCGGTTAGAAAATGGAAAGAATTTGGCAGATCTGGAGGAAGAAGTAGTTAAAACACCTTCAAGCTTGATGGGTTTAAACGATGCGGCAGATGAGTTCTTTGATGTCTCTGAGCCACTGGATTATGACCAATCAGAAAATGGTTGGCCTTCTGATTTTGGCCCAGAGACATACTCTCAGGTATTTACCTGTTTAAAGTTTAAACCATAAGCTTAGGGAGTTGTTCTATAAACAGGTAGTATCCTAGAAAATCAGGAGTCTGCACGAGGCACGACTTCCATGATGAAATCATTTTTGTCGGATTGCCTTCTAGTATTGAGTGAAAGTGACACTTTGGTTCAAATGAATCTCTACTTGAGTAGAGCTTCATGTTTGTTTCTGTGGTATCACAATAAGAGTCTCTAATCTGGTCTAAGGTATATACACTGAATTAAGGATATATGAAATATCCTGGGAACCTCCAAATCTTAGTAGCCAACGATGTTAATAAATCAACCTCATTTTCTCAACACCCACCCAAAAGAATCATTTTCCTACCTCATCAAAACCTAAATCCTTTGGTTCTTCTTCCCATTCCTTTTATGCATATGTTTACTCCTATTTCCTCATGTGTATTCTGGTTTTTGAGTTTACAGGATGCACGTCATCCCAAATTGTCAAGTGCTGCAGTTTTTGTGAAAAAGCTGCATGATCTTGCAGGCAAGTTTGATGTTTGTTGATGTGTTAGGAAACTCGATTATGTTAAAGTTCTAAGGACTTAAGATTTCTTTTAATGGTGCAGTTCAGAAGAGGGGCTATGTAGATCTGCATGAGATGGCAAAGGAAGATACATCATCTTGTCACTATGGATCCACTCTTCCAAAAGATTCAACTTGTAGTTTGCCTTGCAGTTGGACTGAAACAGATCCTTCTACTTTTCTTATTCGTGGATTGACCTACCTAGATGATCGTAAGAAGGTGAGGTCTCATTTGATTCATCTTTCTCACTTAGCTTACCATAAGTATGTTCTGGTTCAATTGTTGTGGTCCCCATCTCTTAATTGATTGATATTGGACTTTCGGGATGGTTCCATTGTTTAGTGGACACATACAGTTCGGTTTTTCTGTGGACTAAAGATTAAGGTCTGAGATTTGCTTTCTAATCATTACATGGAAACAGCATGCAGAACATGCTATATCACAACTCACAGCCAAATGTTAGTCAAGCTGCATTAAAGGAAACAGCATTATTTGTAAATCCTGCACGCTACTTGGCTAGGTGTCTGCTATGCTGGAGAGCATGTGGATGTTCTTTTCTTTATTAATGTCAAAAGATTCTTAAATTTGATACTGTAATCAGAATCTAGATACTTCCTCGTGTTATTATTCCGGTTTATCATTATGCCTCTCTTATACAGATTAAGGCAAAAGGCACCTTGATGCAAATGGTGGGTGCAGATTGGTTGAAGTCTGACAAACGGGAAGATGATCTAGGTGGTCGGCCTGGGGGCATTGTTCAGGTTTCTTCTGTTATTCAATAAAATAGAGTGATCATATTGTTTAATTTCATGCCTACTGGTCACTATCTTTTCTCTGCAGAAATATGCAGCAAAGGGTGGTCCGGAATTCTTCTTCATTGTGCACATACAGGTATGACTTCTCTTGTTTCGTTCATATACTTTGATATCCTATAAAGCTGCCACCCAAATGCTTCATTTTGCGGTATATCACTTGTGTTCAGGTCCCAGGTACAACAACATATAGTCTTGCTCTCTACTATATGATGGATACCCCTTTAGAAGATTCACCTTTGCTGGAGAGTTTTGTCAAAGGAGATGATGCTTATAGAAACTCAAGGTTCAAGCTGATACCATACATATCCAAGGTTTGTTTTTTGCAGATTGGGACTGAACAAAATCACTTTTCATATAAGGTTGACATATTTTTCTCTAAGTTGCTTAGTCCATTTAGCACATCAACATTCATGTGCCATGTGCACTGGTCCATATCATTTTGCACTTCTCTTCTGTTGCATCTCAGCTATTAATCATACCATAGCTAGCTAGTGTGCTCAATTTTTTGCAAAACTGAATGTCTTCTTTTGGTATTTCTACAGATAGGTTTTCATAGAGGTTTTAAAATTGATTAATTTATTTTGTGCAAATGATTATGAGTCCGTTTGGATGGGCTTATTTTAAGTAACTTTTAAATCAAAATAGCTTTTAAGCCATAAGTTAGGAATTCTAGCTTTTGGCTTTTGGCTTGTTTTTGTCATTTTAGCTTAAAAACAAGTGTTTAAAAGCACTTTTTTACTTTATCCAAACACTACAAAATGGCTTAAAAGCGATTTTGGCTTAAAAGCACGTAAAATAAGCCAATCCAAACGGGCTCTATACCTAGAAATAACAGTAATGAATATTAACAACGGTAAATCTTTCAATTTCAAGGGTCTAGAGATATTACAAAGTATGATGGCCAAAGAAATTCTTTTTGGGCCTACATAAATGCAGAAAGGTCATCTAGAAAGACACAGGGATGCTACATGTTTAAGTTATTATAGTTGGATGCTGCATGCTTGGTTTATTATTCAGAAACCCATGTATCCTAGAGTCCTGTTTTCCATGCAGAAGATTGTATATTTGCTAATAGTTGTTCACATTTTGGTTGCACTGTCTATTTTTGTTAGCATTTCTGATAGTACCTTGGACATATCTCATACTATTTGTCTCAACTGCTGGATGCGTTGTAATATTCCATCAATTAACGTACAGTGGTTGTATTTACATGAGCTTTCACTTTTCAGGGACCATGGATAGTCAAGCAGAGTGTTGGGAAGAAAGCTTGTCTTATAGGTCAAGCATTGGAAATTAATTATTTTCGTGGAAAGAACTACATAGAGGTAAAGTTTTGGCACTAAATGATGCAAAGTGTTGTTGTAATGTTAAGAACTGATGCTCGGTGCAGGTATATGTTCACGGTTAAGGATTTCTGAACATTATCATTGTGGTAAAAGTTGAATAGTTTTTGTTCTCTTTTAAAAAAAGTAGTATATACTATATCGTGTTAACTATCTTTAGAACTATAAGTGGAACCTGAAGCTAACATTGACCAACATCACCATGTTATGAGGTATCGTGCTCTCTCATTCGTAAACCTGAAAAGTTATGTTGTAATTTCAGCTCGGTATAGATATTGGCTCATCTACTGTTGCAAGAGGTGTTGTCAGCCTTGTTGTTGGTTACCTGAGCAATTTAGTCATTGAGATGGCCTTTCTTGTCCAGGTAAAATTTCATGTCCTTATTCTCCATCTAGACAAGTACTTTAACTCGTGATCTGATGATCATAGCACGTAGATATGGTTATTAAAGCACATTGACGATCTTTTTTTTACAGGCCAACACACCGGAAGAGCTCCCTGAGTATCTTCTAGGGACCTGCCGTCTTAACTATCTGGATGTTACTAAAGCTGTTCAAGTGAAACCATGATCTTATATAATCTCAGTTGATTTCTAATACATTCAGTTTCTAAGTAATTAGTCCAGAAGCTTACAGGATGCTAGGGTTATTCATTTGCACAGGAAACATGAATGACACCTTATATAAAACTACAAAACTGTTGTAAAGTGACTAGTGAATGTCCAATTCTTTGATTCAATCAAAAGCCACACCAGCAATGTGCTGCATTAATGTTTGTGTATAATCAACAAAATTGTGCTGTTTTCTAGTTTTTGGTAAACCCCATTGCGGGAACATGCTTTTCTTTCTTTTCCATTATTAAATGCAATGTTTTCTCTCGAGACAAGAACCAAATGGTGGTGTTGGGGAAATGATATTTATCATGTACTAACATAACAACGGCGGTGTTCGTGCCAATTTGCAGACTCTTTAACTAATCTACTCAGTAGTATGTATTAACTTTTATCGGCACTAATATCAGGTAATAATATCAGGTAACTCTGTCCATTAAACTTAGGTAGATTTATACCTAAATACTTTAGACGAAAGAGTTTTATATAGTAGAAGTTACTACTTACTAGGCTAGCAGAGGTTATTGTAAAACTGGAATTCTGATCTTCTGGTCAAGATCTGTCCTTTAAGAATTAGATATGATGTTAAAAACTATTTTCTTGTTAAATAGTTGAAGTGGAAATATGCAAAACGTAGGGGAAGTAAAATCACAATGATAAAAGTTAAATTTGCGTCATGTCATCATTGTTGTAGTTGTGTCTGGAATTCATTGGTCTAATTAATTTGTATTTGTGTTGTAGAAAGTCCTCGCTTTCCACCGAAGAGGACTATATTCAAGGGTTCAAATCTAAAACCTCTAATTAAACGCCAAAGAGTTTTTATCATTCCACCATATTTCTTGGTATTAGTTTGCCTTAACGTGGAACAAATAGAATGTGAGTGAGGCATATATGAACATAATAATGAAACATGTTGAGACTTGAGATGAAGGATAAATACCTTCTTTATTAAAAGTGAATCAGTAAGTTCTCTCCTTATAATCTCTTCTGCTTTCTTTATTGAATCAAACGTGTTATGAGTTACAAACTATCATTAAATGGGGATTAAAATAAAAAGATCAGATAGTTTAAAGAGATACTAACTTTAGTATTAAAAAGTGAACGAGGACTTCCATTTTCAATCCTTAAATGCTACAAATACAATATTCTTTAACGTGTTGTTAAATTATGAAATTTCTATAGAGCTAGTAAATACTGCAACCTAAAAAAAGAAAAATTATACTGCATAAACGTTCTTAAAAATAATAATCGATAATTGTATACTTTTTGTATATTAATATATAGTATACATATTTTGATATATAATTATTTTTGAACGATCGACCAAATGTGTAACTTGCCAAAAAAAAGAATATATAATACTATAATAAATACCACGTAGGGATAATCTTCCAACTGCTATTAAATTACAAAAAAAGATATGTATGCATTAAAGTTTTACAAGTCAGAAAAGGAAAAAAAGGGAAAGAGTATTAAGAACAAAATTAAAGTTGTACACATCCAACTCTTGTAATCTGAGTCGAGGATTACTTTTCCAATTTATTACTGGTAAATTTTATTTATTGAAAAATTAATGAAAAAAGCAAACACTAAAAAGATGCCGCCTTAAAAAAACAATAAAAAAACTACTCCACCAAGTGCAAGTGCAAAAGTGGTGGATTCCACTACTGCTAGTCTAAAACGAATAGTTAAAGACTTAAGAGTAAATGTCTACTGCTAATTCGAAGTTCTTTTTTAGGATTTTACCATTTTATGGCTAATGGTCTGTATGTTCCAAAATTATTTGAAACGTAAAAAATATTACCATAAATATTTGAAACGTAAACAATTTTGTACTAAATTGTGGATTGAAACGTAACATCAGAAATATTTTCACGAGGCACTCATTATCTAATATTTTAAATAACACTTTCTTCATCAAAAGTGAAAAAGTTAATTTTCAAATAATTCATTTCCTTCTAATTATCTAAAATTATAACTTCATATTACTTATAATTGTTAATGAACTTTAAAAAGTTCTCCTATATTTGTATTCATAGAAAATAATAAATACTCGATAAAATAATTGAGGTTAGTTCAAGCTGACTAGGACACTATCGTGGTTCAAGGGTATTTTTACTATTACAATTATTATTAATAACTCTAACATAGTAAATTGTTTTTTCAAAAAATATTTTTCGCTCAATAATTAAATATCAGTAAAATATTTTTCATATAAATATCTTTTTGACTTTGACCTTCTTCATTTTCTGATTTATTAATTAAGAAAAACACAAAAATCCCATCACACTGATCAGCGAAACAGTGTTTCGAATTTTCCAGGGAAAAGCTCAGTGGTTAGATTCCGGATACTTCTCCGATCGGAGAGGTTGCCGGCGGCGAAGTGGACCCCACCACCCCCAATTCCTGATAGTGGAGGAGTTTTCTCTGGTTTTGTGCATATTTATGAGCACGAGATCTCGAAATTCCATAAACAGGCTAGCCCCATTTTTTTTTTCTCAATTCTCTTTATTTCATGCATTCCCCCTATATATATATCTGTTTTTTTGAGTGTTGTGTGTGTGAGAGAGAGTGGATTTTCAGCTCGTTGGATTTTAGAAGGTAATTAACCTCCACCCCCTCACACACCTACACAGGAAAAAAAGAGGAAGAAAAGATTTTTACGTTGTGATTGGCGTTTTGATAGGTGGGTGGGTATTTATTTTGGATGAGTTATCATTTTCCACAATTACGTTGTGATTGGTTGAATTTTTACTGGGATTCTTGAATGGTTATGAGTATTTGCCCTGTGAATTCAGCTAGTTGTTTGTTTAAAGTTCACTCCACCCCCCCACCACCCCCAAAACAGAAAGAGAATAATTTCAAATTGTGACAGGTGTTTTGATAGATGGATGGGTGTTAAATTTGGATAAGTGCTCATTTTTCACGGTTAAAAATGCTAAAGTTTGAATTTTTACTTGGATTCTTGAATAGTTATGAGTCTGTATTATGTATATGCCCAGCGAATTCAGCTAGTTGAATGTTAATGGTCACTCCCCACTCCCCTCCCCCTCCCCCTCAGAAAAAACTTTACAGTTGTGATTGGTGTTTTCATAGATGGGTGGGTGTTAAATTTGGGTAAGTGACATACATATATATATATATATCCCTGTGAATTCAACTAGCTGAATGTTAATGGTCCCCCCCCCCCCCATTTGGCGTTTTTATATTTGGGTGGATGTTATAATTTGGATTAGTCTGTGTTTAGCACTGTTGAAAGTGCTGAAGTTTGAATTTTTACTTGGACTCTTGAGTAGTTGCGAGTGTCTCTGTGTGTATTATCTATATGCCCTGTGTATTCAGCTAGTTGAATGTTGAAGGCGTCCCACCCCCCTGTTATTGGTGATTTCATAATTGGGTGGGTGTTAGAGGACTAATGTCCGGTTAAAAGTGCTGAAGTTTGAATCTTTACTTTGATTCTTGAATAGTTATCGGGGTCTACACTTCATTGGAGGATTCTGATTGTAAAAAGTTCTTCTTCGTCGTTTCAGTTTGACTTTTGGGATAGATTGGAGGTGGGAATGAGGCAGAAGGGTGATAAGTTTGACGTTCTTGTGATCCTGGTGTTTTTGCTCTTGGGTATGTCTCTTTATTTATTGCTTATTCTTTTGTACTTTATATCATGGATAGATTTTGGTCTGAAGGATATTTAGCTGTTTTTCTCCTTAAGAAATGTATGAATTCTCAGTATCTACTTGTTTAAACCTATACCCCTCTTTGTTAATTTCTAGTATTGCATGGGCATTCTACTTCTGGCTAGCACATTCCTCTCTTGATTTCCTTTGGGGTTCAGGGAAGACTAAGGCTTGTAAAAAGAAGCTAATTTAGTCTTTGAACCTCGTATATATTTAGTAAAGTTCAACAGCAAAAATTTAAAGGCCTTCTTGTGATTAAAAATTTGCCGTCCTGAAAATCTCTATTATAGCTCTGATTGAAAGCTGAATGTTTCATGATACTTCTGATTTGAATATTGTCACGATGATGATATCTGTCCTTGTGTTTTTTGTTTGGGAAGTTACATGCGAATGCTGTTTATGTTGTAAGTGAAGCATTATGGATACGATTCATATGAAGTTCATAAGATTTTTTCATAAGCATGTCATGGAGCTCAGTTTAGGGGAATGGGGATTTATATTTATCTGGGAAGTGATAATGTTGTTTGGTGCGCAGTTTCTACCATATCAAAGGCATCTGACAGCAAAGATGGCTTCGTGCAGTGTGAACACATTGTCAAGCAGTGGGCGGCTTCTTCACTTGACTTGGAAGTCAAAGATGACAAACATGTCTTGCAGAACTTGCTCTTTTTTCTTCATGTCCCCAGGACTGGAGGGCGAACATATTTTCATTGGTACAAATGGCTTCCATCGATAAATTCCTTACCCTTTGACAGGGATGAGGAACAGAACTGCTTCGACGAAACATTGCATATAATGATCTGCATATTGGCTAATGATTTATTAATCGTGTTTGTGCAGCTTTCTTAAAAAGCTTTATGCCAGTTCTTTGGAGTGTCCACGTTCGTATGATAAGTTAAGGATTGATCCAAGGTAATAATTTCTTCATTCTTTATGCATCAAATCGTCGCAAGTATTGGTCATTACTACTTTCAAAGTTGTTAGAACGTTATATTAGATGCTATGAGAAGGCACCTAAGCGAACTCATAAGTTAAGTTGAAATGACAAATTGCATTAGGCATTCCAGTGTAGTAAGGTAACTTCTGCCCATTTGACTCTTCGTTTTACTCCTATTTGTGTATTTTGGAAGTTAGAGTTAATGGGAGCATTATATGATTCAGAGTATTTAGCTTTATTGAGAAGAAATAAATGGTTTACCGAACTAAAGTACATATTTTTATAAGGTCTGGTTGTTTGGAAGCATCCAGGTAGAAGCTATTATATCAATCATTTTGAAGTGTGCTGGAGCACGAAATCTCTCTGCTTTTACTTCAGCAGTCTTCCTATGGTAATATAGTAATAGAGAAGCAATTCTGATTAGCGCTACTGTACAGTTTGTTCTTTGTCTATCTGCTTCCTCTTTTCCTTTTTACCTTTTTCAGTTCAGGAAATCTAATTAATAGTTGCTCTCAATTTTACTACTTTTCTTTGCTGGTGCAGACAACCAAAATGCCGCTTGCTGGTTACTCACGATGACTACAGCATGATGTCCAAACTTCCCAAGGATGAAACTTCTGTGGTGACAATCCTTAGGAATCCAATTGACCGCGTTTTTAGTGCTTACGAGTTTTCTGTGGAGGTAGCAGCTAGGTTCTTGGTGCACCCTAACTTGACATCTGCCACTAGAATGTCTGGACGGCTGCGTTCAAAAAATACAATCAGCACTCTGGATATTTGGCCATGGAAGTATTTGGTCCCTTGGATGAGAGAAGATCTATTTGTTCGAGTATGTCTTTTTAACAGCATTTGTCCATTCATCATCTTGTCCAGTGAGCTTTACCTATCATGCATGCCTCTATATTAACAAGTTATACATATACATCTAAAAACCTTATTCAGCCAAATATATTAACCACCGTTGTCAAAGACGCGCTTAAGACCTGAAGCGAGGCTCAAACACGTTGAGCGTTTCGCCTCGCTTTGTGGGTGCTTTAGTGTTGCATCAAAGCTCTAAGGTATACTTTTCCTTGCCAATGAGTGTAATCCTGAAAAGGTGACCTTAAACAATTGATATTTCACTTTATTGTGAATAGTTTTTCAATTTCTTTGTCCATATATTTGCTATTCATGCTTATAATGATTAGTCTTGGACTACATGCATAGTTTTACTTTTTCTCCCGTTACGCCTTTTTTGATTAAAGCCCACGCTTTATTTGCGCTTAAAGCCCCAACGGACCTTAGAGCTATTTTGCGCTTTTCGCCTTTGATAAATTAACCTGAAAGTATAATTGTCTTTATCTAGTTTTCTTTCCTCATCCTCCAAATGTATTCAGACTCTGTCAATACCAACATGTTGATCAGATAGTTCCTTACCAACCCATGGTTGAATGGGTTCCTTTACTGATCATTCGCTGCTTCCTTGCCATCGGAAATTATATTCAGTTTTTCTTTTCTAGCATATTCCGCAGTATAGTCTGTACTATGTATCAGGTATTCCTGAGGTAGTGATAGTCATGGATGTCCTGTTTCTCAGATATCTCATCATATGATGCCTCTGTTTTGTTTGGATGCTTCTTAGTTGCATTTATTTGGTTGCTAAATAAAGTACAAGATGCTTATTATTTTAAATAATTCCTCTTTCTAGTGTGTACAACAACTGGTCCGAAACACATTACCTTGTTTATTTTGAGACATTATATGTTTCTACTATGTATGAAGTTCTTTTCTGATTGTATTAGGAGGCTTATTTCAAAATACAATTAAAATGACTAATAATCTTTTACTAGGTTTGCCCCCTCTGATGTGGAGGCAGGGGCAGCAAGGTGGGGGGAATTTCTGTCATGCATTTCTCCGTAGCATTATGAATTTGTCTTACTTAAATCATTAATATGTTGCATATCCTCTGGGCTGCAGAGGGAAGCAAGAAAACAAAAGGGCAATTCTGCTGTTGCAAGCACTAATCCATATGATATGGAGGAGATGGTGATACCTCTACATGAGTATATTAACAATCCTATTGCTCGGGACATCATTCACAATGGAGCCACATTTCAGGTATTATTGCCTGGTTTTATAGTTACAATTTGAAACCGTGCGACCTCCTTTTCGTTTTCTGCATTCCATTGTTTGGAGTTCTACAAAAGCTTAAATTAGGGATCCAACTCGGAACTTTTGTGGGAAGGTTGTGAATGGCATGCTTATGTTGGTATTTTACTATAAAAAAGGGCAGCCCGGTGCCCTTTTTCTTCTGCTTGATTGGTTAATTGGTGTTTAACTGGTTACTGGAACTACAGTTGGAATCCTTTTCTTTTCTGTTTCATTCTTTTCAGAAAACATTGGCAAACTGCAATGAAACTGCAAATTGCTTTAAACTTTGAACGTGTTGGCCCTAGACCAGCCTCAGATACTGCCTTGCGTGCTATTTGCTGTATCATGAAATAGTCTCTTGCTTTAACAATTTTATGCTTTTGAAAATGTTTTCTCAAAACAGATTCTTCAATTAATGCAAAAAAAAAAAAGAGAAAAAAAAAGAAGCAACAATGATATATGACGAGGCTCCTTATCATTTCTTTGGCTGTAGCAAAGGAGGGATTCTTTTCTTAGAGAGTGGATAGAAAGGAAAAAAAACATTAGTGCTGTTTCTGCATAATTGTTTTGGTGCCTGCCTTTATAATTGTCTCTGCTCAGAATGTCACAACTAGTATATCACGATAACCATGAAGCCTAGGATCAATTTACCAGAGCCTGGCATATATAGTAGGGTTGATACCATACAAGTTTACTGAGATTAGATAATCTAGTAACCTGGGATAAAGAAGTTGCTATTTAGTTGATTATAATGGTATGCATACAACATTCCTTGTGTCTAACGAGTGGGGCAGCAATAGCATAACTAAAATTTTGTTCTTGATTTCTGAAGGATGGAAAGAAAAGAAACCCCTCCCCCTCTCCCGACCCAAAGGAATGGCTCTTGAAGTTGTTTCATCTGCCTGATAGTGTCTAATTTATAGGTCGCAGGACTTACAAACAACTCTTATCTGACAGAGGCACATGACATTCGTCACTGTGTACTGAAGTATCAGTCTCTTGGAGATTATGTGCTTAAGGTTGCAAAGGTAATAAGCCACGCTAAATAGCGACTCTTCTGTAATATACTCTGCTATTATCCCCTTCTTGATGATGGTTGAAATTACTTGTAAATTCTTGCAGAAGAGGTTGGATGATATGTTGTATGTTGGACTCACGGAGAACCACAAAGAATCAGCCACCATGTTTGCAAATGTAGTCGGTACTCAGGCAATTTCACAGTTCACTAGTTCTAGATCACATGGAGATCATGCTGCTAATAACAACTCAGGTCAGTTTAGAAGCACCTTATTTCACCGAATTGATGTCTTGGCTACAAATATTCCTTTTTTGTTCTACGGGTATCATGTAACAGTCAATGGTGGGATGAATATCAGTTTGAACACACTAAGCAGACGCTCAGCTATACACTTCTTTTTTCTATTTATTTTTGTTCTTGATGGGGTGAGTTATTGAACCCGTCACTGAAGCTTCCACCTTACGAGAGCGATTTTGGTGGTCCCATTTTTTTTCTTATTGCTTCATCAAAAATTCCAAAAATTGGTCAGAATTAGAGGTTGAGTTTATAGAAATGTTTTAAAAGTTCCTTATCAAAAAAAATAGAAATGTTTCAAACGTGAGTTTATAGAAATGTTTCAAATTGATTTCTCAAGAACGGCCTATTTTCTGCTAGAATCTAGTGTTTTTCAAGTTGGACACTTACTAAGTTGTAGTTTTGACGATTACATCATCTGGTTGTGCACAGAACAGAGATCTTCACTGCTAGAATCTGATTTTGATAACACTTATCACCATGTAAGATTTCTGTCTCTCTTGAAATGTGATCATTAATTGCCTTATCGGCTTTAAATGCCTGTTTGAATATCATATTAAGCTGTGACTTTAATCCTTCATTTCGCCCAAACTTCAGAGCAACAGCTCATACGAAAAGCCCAGTCAAATCTCATCAGTTGAGCGAGGTGAAGCGACAAAGGAAAATGTAAGCCCATTCCTTTGAAGTCGAAGACAATGTCTTTCTGTTCTAACTGCAACATATGAGAATGTTCCAAAATGTAACTTTTCTGCCTCCATAACAGATGACTGTAGGAAAACTCATGGATGTGTATGAGAGCTGCATTTCGAACTTAAGGAAGTCCCAATCTGAAAGACGTGTAAATTCTTTAAAGAAAATTTCTCCAGCAAATTTTACAAAGGAGGTATTGTAGCCAAATCCTGTTCTGTTTTTCAACCTCCTGCAATTTTCATTTTTACATGTTTGCCCACGCAGTTCTACATACTTGGTTTCAGATTTATCAAGGGTTCAATCATCTTATCATAGACATTCATGGTTTCAAATTTGACAGGGACGTCGTCAGGTGTCTGAAGCACTTCTTCAGGAGATCACATCGTTAAACAGCCTAGACGTGGAGCTTTATAAATATGCCCAAACGATCTTTGCAAATCAACACAAACTCATGTTGCAGAACAAGATTGTCACAGTAAGTGCCCAAACGATCTTTGCAAGTTAACATATCTTTGCATAAGCTACAAGCACTAGAGCATGTTTGTGTCTCATCCTAAGGAATTTTACGTAGGGCATGGATTTCAACGAGAGCATTCTATTTAATAAGTTGCAGGCTTAATCGTTTGTGCTATTTTGCAGAACCAGGTGGACAATGGGTTCGACGATTCATATGGTGCATTTTCTTGGGAAGCCATTTCTATTGCCGTTTCCGTGCTCTTTGTTCTTCTAGTTGCTGTTCTTTTTGAAACTGCAAAAAGAAGAACATCGAAACTTAAGTTATGATTGTATTGCAATATCTCCGACATTAATGACCGGAAAAAAGGAAAAGAAATTGAATAGAAAGATAAAGTTAGCTCAGTTAGCATGTAAGATGATATAGTGGAGGTAACTATACTCGCATGCAATTTTGTGGGTAAATCAAAGCTTAATGTAAAATTTTGTTCCAATACCCCTTGCTGGCTACTGCTTCTTGTTTACTATATACTTTTCTATTAGATGTTCTAAGCAAATTTTCTCTCTGCTTCTTCGGGTAGGGATAAGGTTTGCGACTCTGCGTATACACTACCCTTACCAGACCTCACTTGTGGGATTTTATTGGTCGTCGTCGTTGTTCTAAGCAATTTTTGTTTATATTCCCAAATATGTTTCACTGAAAATCAAACCCTTTTAAAGGGAGTATAAAACTACTTATGTTGTAAAAATAACAAATACCCGGTTACAGAAGTGGATTCTCAGGCAAACCACATGGCATTTGATTTACTTGTTTTTAGAATTTTGGTTTTTATTCAGATTTTTGGATTATGGTTCGGATTTAATTTTTGAAAATTTTGAATTTCAGATTTTTGTATCTCCGCAAATTCAAATTATTTATACCTTATGTAGTTATAACCCATGCCAAGTTAGTCCGTTAGCAAACTAAATCAGTCAATATTCATTTTCACGTACCGATTCTAAGTAAATCGTTTGCACGATCAAGTGATTAATATTTAACCCCCCCTCTATCGCTAATTAAGGTGGAATTAAACGTTTTGAATTTGCAGTTTCTTCACTAATGTTAGGAGAGTAATTGCAATATTTTAACACGGAACGAGGGATTATTACGGCAAATTGATATGAATACCTTAGTTGAATATGCTTTCTTCTAAGAAAAAAAGTCTAATTTAGCGAAAATTAAAATATGAAATAACTGTTATTGTTTCCTTTTTGTGGTTTCGTTATTGTATTTCTTTTGGACTATGTTGTGACTTTGTTTTTCCTGAGCCGATGATCTATCAAAAACAATCTTCCTACCTTGTCAAGTAGGGGTAAGGTTGCGTACACATTACCCTCTTCAGACTCCACAGACAGGGATAAGAAAATCGATTTGTGTATTTAAAATCCAAACTAAAGTTACTGTATCTAGTCCGAACTGTGCGAATCCACCCCTACTAGTATGTATCTAGTCCGAACTGTCCGAATCCACCCCTACTAGTACGTATCACTGCATTTTCCTTTGCATTCTACCATACGTTTTTATAGATCAATAAATATCATATTTAGATGTATATTGCAATTCAATCTAATTACAACTATTCTAAAAAAATTCTACCAAGGATAAATGATCCAAGCATACATACATACAATAAAAGAAACACTAGAAAGCATTTCAAACAGAAACTGTCCAATCGGCACACAGTAACATTAGAACCTCCCAACCAAAATCATATGCATTATTGCATCAAATTATTAGTGTCAGAATTTTTTTTGATGGGGTCAAAGAAAAATAGACCCCAAAAAAAAAAAATCAATTTTCTTTTTTGGAATTATACTGTATTAGTATTACCCTTTGGTCAGAAGGGACCATCACAAATATTGGACCCACTTAACAACTCATCAATTATCAGATAGGAGTAACATTTACACAAACTCAGGTCCCATACCATCAAAATTATCGTAAAATTTATTCATTTTAGATATTTATATTAAATTAATAAATATAAAATATATATCTTTGATACCTAAATTATCACTTAACAATATTTAAACAATTAAACAAGTATTTGAATTTAAATTATTTTATTTGACATAAATAAATGTGTAGAAACCTTAAAGCAACGGTAAATTATCGCAGAAATGATACCGGGTAGCCACTTTTAAAGGCTGTTATTTAAGAATTAGTCAGTGTGTCCTGAATTTTAATTTTTCGGTTCAATTTTATAGGACAAAAACTTCCAGAATTGTGTTAAGTTAAGATTTTTAGTTTAAAATTTTAGGACAATATAAATACTGGCTAATCTCTAAATAATATCCCTGAGAATGACTATTTGTGCAATTGCCATAAAATTATCACTGTGTGGCTTATAGATTACGGTTCGAGCCTTAAAAGCAGCCACTTACTTGTATTAAGTTAGGCTGTCTACATCACATCACTTATGTGCGGCCCTTTCCCTGACCTTGTGTGACCCTTTCCCCGACTCTATGTGAATATCATATACTTTGTGCACCGTATTGTCGTTCAATAAATATCATATGCAAATAAATATTTATCTTAAAATTAGACCATAAGTCATAAGATCACTTGTCTCTCCCTCCAAAACAATCACATGATCCGCCGACCATTTCACTTCCCTGCTCCTCCTCTTCACCCTATCAAATTGCATTATTTCATTAATTTACTTTTTTCACGAAAACTTAAAGTCTGAATTTCGAAAATCCAAACTCTCCAAATACTCACCAATTCAGACAAAAAGATTTCGAAAAAAAGTTATAAAAAAAAAAAAGAAAAAAAAAAGAAAAAAAAAAGAAAAAGCTTTTATTTTTCTTATTCCCCTTTATCTATATCCTCTTTCTTACCCTATCTTTTTGTTATTCGTCTATTCTCTGCAAAACTAAACTTCGCCCATAAAGTGCAAATGCCATACTCAAGGGTTTAAGGGGTTTTTGTTCTATGGTAAGTACACATGCAAAATATTCACTTCTTTTTTCTCATACCCATTTCACTATTTTAACTAAAGTTTGCATCTTTTTAAGGTAAAAACTCACCTTGTGTTTTTTTTCCAGCTTTTTAAGGTGTGTTGAGAAAATGGGTCAAATATTTTTGAAGATTTTTGCTACTTTTTTGTATAAATGGCTAATTTAGCTTAATGGGTCACTGAAATTACTGAGCTTTTGAGTTTTTTCCTTGGGAATTAATTTTTTCTATTTTATTGCCTTTTTTTCATATATTTTTTAGCTGCTGAACTGAGCCGACATGTTTGTCTCTTGTTAAGTTTGCTAGGGCAAAGGTTTTTTTGGTCATGTGAAGTTGATGGTACTGTTTAGGAAAGTGACTGACAAAACGTCGTCGTTTTTATTAGGAGTAAGATTATTTTTCTTAATTTTATAATTAACACGTGTTTTTTTTAATTATCAGTTTTTCCCTAATTTGGTCAACAATTACTCTATTTAGACCAAAAGATTCTCCTTCTGCAGCATTCTCTTGATTTATCCAGGTGCAGAATTAGTCTATATTTTAAAGTGATTAATATAATGGGTATTTAAAATTAATTTTTTTCATTAGTGTGATAAGTACTTTATCATAATTAGATGAAGATTCTATTTCATAATTGGATTCTAATTAGAATCCTATTTTTGGTACAATTTTAGTACATAGCACAAAGACACGTATCAAATATGTTGCAACTTTGTTCCTTACCTACTAAGATTTTGTATAAGCAAAAATTCGTGTACCCTTATATGGATAAAATTTGAATAGGTAATATTAATCCAACCTTATGTATAGTATTTACCCTTTTTTTCTCTTTAAATAAACCTTAGTAATCTATTTCCTAGGTTAGGTTCACGTTTACTTAAATAGTGCTACATAATTTTGGAAAAAAAATATAATCTATATGGTGAGTTACGTGTATGAATTTTGTGCATGAGTCCTTTTTAAATACTCTTTAATGGTATCATTGTCATAAGTATTTTGTTCTGTTTTTTTTGGTGTTTTAAAGTTATAATCTTTTTTTGTACCTCAGAAGATGACTATGGTTGGACATTGTGGTTATTTGGATGGAATTCCAACTGGTCCTGTTGTTGATGAAGATTTTGATGATATACTCAATTTCTTGGATTTTCCCTTGGAAAGTTTGGAAGAAGATGGACAAGGTGTAGAATGGGATGCTAGTGAGTCCAAGTTTCTTGGACCGATTCCGACGGATGCTCTTATGGCTTTCCCGCCCGTGCCTCAAGGCAACATTGGTAACAGTCGGGTGAAGGCAGAGCCAAATTCCAATCATCCTGTGAGTTTTCAGTTTTCTTTTGTAAAGCTTGTTTATGTTGAATGCTTTTGTGTTGTATGTTTTTGGTTTCTTTGTTTTGTAAACAAATATGCAAGTTGGTGGCGTAGACTTATGGTTAAGAGGTTTTAGTAGTTTATATTGTTGCTCTTTAATGAGAATGCTGCTGATAATAAGGGTGAACTATGTCTTCTATTTGGAAGCCTATAAACCAGGGGCAGTGTCAAAGCATGAAAGTTGGTACTTCTGGTTAAATTTGTTCGACTCACGCATGCCCCCTTTTTTTTTTTATGTTCCTGTCGAGCCTCTACTGTTTTCAATTATGGATTCACATATGAAAGCAATGGCATTCTTGTATTGGAAATCCAAGGTTTGATAAACAAAGAACAGCTTATGTAATGTTAAGATATGCCCATGCTTGATTCCTAATAAACAATGTAATTCTAAGGTGATTGTGTTGGCTTTGCTTCTATTTTCTTTTCCTTTCAATCTGTCCTATGCCTTTTTTCTGCAAATGTAGTCCTTTGCTCTCTCCAAACTATCGTGCAGTTTTAGGAGAAAGAAGGATTTTCTATTTGTTTCCTTGTAACACTTGTTCTAAAAATATATTAACTTCTTCTTCTCCCTCTCCCTCTCTCTGTTTCTTTTTGTTTTTGGTTTCTGTTTTCTGCTTCTCCTAGTTGCTCCTTGGTAAAAACTGCATGAGCGAAGGCCAGAACTTGTGTTACATGGAATTCTGCGAAATATACTGTACCAGCTTGTCATAATGTTACGGGATTGAAATGGAAGGATGAAATATATATATATTTAAATCTTGCTTAAGTTGGTGCCTCATTTAAAGAAAAATGATATGGCGTCCTTATCGAAAAGGTAATACCAAAAAACGCAAGTGTCCCTATCTAGAAGCTACAATAAAATGTTGGGTTACAAGCTGTTCCTTTTCATCTCTTCTGCTAATGAAAATTCTTGGGTGGAGAATACCTACTCCAATTGCTATCGTCCATCATCTGCTATGGTGTCTGGTTAAAGGATAGTGCCATGATCAACGTGTAAGAAAACTAGTTCATCAACTAAGTACTTGGCTTGCTTGAAATTTGCAGTTGGTAATGTGGTTTATATAAGTTACTATGAGTGATCACAGCTAGCGGCATTGAGTCAAAGTCTCGGTCACTTTAGCTGAATTAACCTTTAGTTTCAGTTGAAAATATTAAAGAACTTCCTATCCCTATTTTTAGTTCTTCTTAAAGATTAATGAACCTCAAATTTCTGCGAAGATGGGGATTGTCAGAGTCAGTAAAGATGTTATTGTATCTTTCTTGGCGATTCTTTTTTCTTCATAAGATATCTGTCATAAGGAGTTTTGATCTTCTGAAGAAGAGTAACTTGTATGTTTAATAGAAGAACATATTGAACCTTTGTACTTGAATTGCTGACCATAAAGGTTAAGAAACGAGAAGATTATTCTTGTTGCTCAGTCTTTTGCTTCTCTGAAGAAAGAACTAATCTGTTGCACTGAAACAATACAAAAGCAATTCTCTGAAAATTCCACCTAATAAAGTAATTCATGTCTCTCTTCTAGGTTTGAAGTTAATAAACTAATTTTAACTTCTGAAACCTTGATAGCTAGCGATTAACATGATGCTTTTCTTTAAGCTGTTTTGTTCATTTATTTGTGTTTCTCAAAGTGCAGCAGAACATTCTCACCTTGTAGAATTGCTTATCTAAACATGCAAGCCCATCAAGATATTAGAAGAATTAACTCAAATAGCCGCCCACAAGACTTCTTAAACTAGAAATAGCTGGTGGATGCAGTGGCGGAGCTAGCCCTTTGCTTACGGGTTCGGCCGAACCTAGTAGTTTTTGTAGACTCTGTATTTATCTTGTGAAATTTATGGAATATGTACAAATCATTATTTTAAAACCCAGTAACTTAAAAGAACTAGAATCCCAAACCCATAAACTTCAAATCCTGGCTCCGCCTCTGAGTGGATGTATAATATTATGTGTAATTCATGTATAATATGTGTATAACCGCGTATAATCAGTGTGTAATCTATGTATACTGACTAGGAAAAGTAAATAGTGAATCCGGCCAGATATTTTTGTAAAAGCTGAACGCAGTTACGCATGTAACTTCTTAGTTCTTTTGTTTCTCATAGTTTTTCTTTGTAAGCTGTTGTAATCAACTCTTAAAAGAGTGGTAGTGCAGAAAAGCTGCTTGTCATTTATATATCACATACGTTCCTAATTAAGCGCTACCTTATCAGATCAAAGTTACTGAAGGCCAGGGAAGTGGTATTTTCCAGACGCAAAGCCCGGTTTCAGTTCTTGAAAGCAGCAACTCCTGCTCTGGTGGAAAGAGCATATCCATCAAACATGACATTGCCATTCCCGTACGTCCACGCTCCAAGCGTCCGCGATCTTCAGCTCTTAATCCATGGATTTTGATGCCTCCCATATCTGCTACAAGATTTGCATCCAAGAAGACTTGTGATGCTAGAAAGGGTAAAGAGAAGAAGAGAAAGATGTCACTGCTATCAGTGCCACAGATAGCAGATGTTACCAAGAAGAAGACAACCTCCACGCAACAGTCTAGTTTCAAAAAATGCACACATTGTCAAGTCACGAAGACACCTCAGTGGAGAGAGGGACCATTGGGACCAAAGACATTATGCAATGCCTGTGGAGTTCGCTATCGGTCAGGGCGTCTATTCCCAGAGTACCGACCTGCTGCTAGTCCTACATTTGTTCCAACTTTGCACTCAAACTCTCACAGGAAAGTCGTAGAGATGAGAAAAAAAGCTCTGTATGGAGAAACATCTGCACTCGAGGAACCTCACAGTGTGATCGTAGAGGGCCCTCCAATGTCACCGGCGCCAGAGTTTGTTCCAATGAGTAGCTATTTGTTTGATGTATACTGAAGAGATGATTATACTTTTAGTTAGGAGCTTAATTTTAGTTTATTGTTTTATTTTCGATGGGGTCATGGGTGGTTCTGCTGGTATGGTGGCTACTCGCGTTATGTGTCGATGTACAAATGTTGAATCTTAGGTGTCTAGATTAGATAATTGATTGGAGGTCAGAAGGAAAAGCTTTGAATCAATGTTTGATAAAGCAGTTCCTCTTATGTAAAAACTGAACTAGATATAGTAGATGGCTAGGTTTCATTTTTACCCCCTTTATTTGGCCTTCAATATATTTTTATTAGTCTTAGTGTCTATGGAGTAGTAGCTTTTAGATACAAGAATTTGCATATTTGCAACATGATTTTGAATGTTTTCTCTTCAAAGAGGATTGATCTTGCCACACTGCAAATATTTTGTGTTTCATTTAAAGAGATTGGAGTTGCATTACATCCAACACTAGCAACTTAAATCTGTACTCAAATGTTGCAAAGTTCAGATTTTACCAAGCCTCTTACATGTTCTTGCTGGCTGTTCTACTATTCACGTGCTCACTCCTTTTCAAAGAAACAACTACACTTCAATCGCAAGTAAGTTGAGGTCGCCCAGTTGAATTCTCATGTCATTGAAGGGGAGTCTTGGAGCAACGATAAAATTGTCTCCCTGTGACTTATAGGTCACGGATTCGAGTTGTGAAATCAGTTAGTGATACTTGCATCAGGGTAGGTTTCTTACATCGCACCCTTTGGTGTGCGGCCCTTCCCCGGACCCTACGTGAATGCGAGATGCTTCGTATATCGGGTCATGTATCGTTCTATTCAAGCTCGTTTCAGTTCAATGCAAATATGCGATGTCATTTAGTTGGTATTACATTTTAGTTATATTATATTGTCTAAATGCATATGTAGCCCCTTAAACTTGCCTATTTTTTCTATTTAGACACTTAAACTAAAAGATGTACCTACTGAACAATTAAATTATATTGTGTCAATTGAACACATTTTTTTGTAGCAATCCAAAATACTTCATGTGTGAGGTTCAAATGCGGTTGACGTGGCAGTGTTACAAATAAGAAAATGACACATCAGCTCACCTTTTTCTTCCACCTTCCCTTTAGGCTCCTTCATTAAATACCCAATCCCCACGTGAAAACACCAGCAGCAGCAAACTACCCCATTTTTTGATTAAATAGCTACCCACTGCAGTCCAACTTCATCATTCCAATGTACTCCATTCTATATTCTTTTATACTATATTTTACATTGTCATTTTAAGCTTAATTTCTAGCAGAGAGATCTATGAATCTTGTTGATTGATGGGATCAAACTTGTTCATCTTTTAATCATGCCATACCCAATAAAACCTTCAAAGCATTCACGAATAGGCGTGTCAATGGTTATATAAGTAGGTTATTTGAAAGAAATGGGTTTTATATATGTGAGGAAGAAAGAAGAAGGTATTCGCCGGTGGTTTGAATTTCGCCGGTTAGGGTGGCAGTGGTGGTTTTAGGGAAAAGTGATGGAAATGGTGTCGGCAGTAACGGTACCGATAGTGGTCCGTGAATCGTCCTCCTTCCACTAATTTGATCTTCTGTTGAATGACATAATTGGAAGGGACCAAAAAATTGGTTAAGCTAATTCTTCCTTGGTGCTGAATGACAAATTTTTTCCACCTATATATTTTGTTCTTTTATGTTCGCATCGCTCCATTCTTAATTTCTCGAGACGAAGAACAAATAGTTGTGGCTAAGGTAGAAGTCAAAATTTAATGGATAGTTTTTGAGTTAGAAGCAAAGGACAATTTTGTAGGTGCCTAGCTTTTCTCGTTTCCATGTATGAGGTTTATTAGTTTTTAATTAAGATAATTTTGATAAAAAGGAGTAAGACAAGTTTTATATGATGAAGAGGAGAAGTAACTGTGGAACCAAAAAAAAAAAAAAAAAACTAAAACAAATAAAGGGATTTTTTATTTTTGAGGTGGTAGGGATGGTGGTGGCAAATTTGAGGTTGAAGGAGACAAAAGTAAAAAAATATAAAATAAAGGTTAGGACTTTTCACTCTCTGAAAAGAGAGTGTATTACACATGCTAAGCCATGTCATCAATGTGTGTTCAATTGCACAATATGATTTGAGTTGAGGTGTCCAACAGGTACACCTTTTAGTTCAAGTGTCTAAAGAAAAAATGGACAAGTTCAAGGGGCTTCATATGTATTCAGCCTATTATATTTTATGTTATATTTTAGGTCAAATATACGGAAGAAATTGAATACTTTGTGTTATCTATTTATTTTACAAAACATCAAGACTCAAAATATTTCTCTGTATAGATATACTTCATTTTTATGAGGTCTATTATATATTTTTTTTTTTTAGGTATACCTATGTACTGTGTGGGTTTTCTATATTTTTCTTGTAAATTTATGTTAAATTCTCAAAAATAGGAATTAATTGAATTTTAAAAAAATGCATATATAACACTGGAGAGTACTTTGGAGATTGGCAACCAGTTGCCTGGCTGACGTTGGTCCAGTTCAAACAAAATTCTCATCCAGAAAAAATCAGTGCTCATCCAAAAAAAAAAGAAAGGAGTCACATGTACTCCTTATTTGTTCATCAATTATTGTACATTGGGCAATTTGTAAAAATTAAAGGGGAGGAAAAAAAAGTGGGAGGAATGAAATGGATTGGAGCCGTGAGATACCATGCCATATGACATCTACCTAAGCAAAATATCACGACATGTGGGATGATGTTGGTCATAGTAGAGGGGCCTAACGGCAAAAGGGTATTTTTGTTCCAATTCTATAACGTCAGGGGCTGTAATAAATCGGTAGTATAATGGGGGTACAAATGATCATTTTCGCATAGTAAAGGGATATTTTTGACCCTTCTCTGAATTGAATAAATATATGTTCATAATTTAATTCACAAAAATTAAGAATCAAGGATATATTTCATATTTAAGTTCACAATTACCGCAAGCTTTTCTATGTAGCATCTTCTTTAATCTTATCCTTGTTTAAATTACTATGAATTTAAAAAAGATTTACAACAGTTAAAGTTCATAGAACACAAAGTTAGAGAAAAAACAAATCCCCTAGAGTAAGAAAAGATTTTGTTCACAATTTAATTCACAAATATTTGAAAATCAACAAATAATTCGAAATTAAGTTTTTAAATATCCGAAATTGTTTATATATGGGAAGTTTTAAACTTTAGTTTTATACTTGTTCCTGCTATTATGTATTGAGTAAACTATAGTTTTCAAAGTTTAAAGGAAAGAAAATGATAATAAAAAATCTACAGCTAAGTCACTTATAATATGCATGGTTAATATAACAAATAGAAACCAAATCTTATTCTCCAACTTGCTGTGATACTGCTCCGCTGGAGATAACAGAAAATGATCTTAACTATCATAGCCCAAATTCAAGGCATTCTTCATATCTAACTATAAGAAAAAAAATTACAAAACTAATTTAATTTATGAAATATTTCAGTTGAATTATGTACAACTTAAAAAGCTCTTGAAGTATAAAACAAATAACAATCTCCATTTTTTTCAATTCAGAACAATTTGTAAACAAACGAAAGCGCTTAAAAATCATTTACTCTCGTTTTATTTTAAACCTTGCTCTGTCGGGCACAGAGAGTAAGATAAAATCATCAAAATAAAGCGTTTTTAAGACTTGTGATGTTAAATATGTCATAATACTTGAGTGACCCTAAGACTTTTGAAACTTCTGGTCTTAAATATGTCATAATATTTGTATGGAGCTGATCATTAAGGATAACATAAAAAATTTTAAGTTAAATTATTTTCAAATTTTGGAAGGAGCCATTCCTTTTGTAACAACCAAAAAAGTAAATCGAGTCACTGCAAAGGAAGAAGAATTGGGACTTTTGCATCTATATCCGATTTTGGGATCACAATTGAACCTATACCCACTTTGCAAAAAAATTTGCAAGCGTACCCACTTTACGATCAACTTCAGACTTATCGGGTCTGAAGTTAAAACAAATTAGTTTGAAGTGAAAAAATTGTACTTCAAATGCACTTAAGGCCAAATAGGTCTGAAGTGCAACCAATGGTTTCATGCACTTAAGGCTAATAAGTTTGAAGTAAAAAATTGCACTTCAGATGCACTTAAGGTCAATAAGTCTATCCACTTTTCGGGTAACTTCATACATACGGGCCTGAAGTAGCAAAAATTTGTGTCTGAAGTTTGAACTTCAGAATTTTTTGCCTAAAGTGTAGCCTTATCAAAGCAAAACTTCAAATATTTTTGCCTGAAGTTTGGCCTGACTTGCAAAGCCAATCAGGCAAACTTCAGTTCATAGTGCAAGAACAAACTTCAGTTCATAATGCAAAGATTCTGTTGTAAAGCTTCAATCGTGTATGTCTAAAGTTTGAACTTCAGAATTTTTTTGCCTGAAGTGTGGTCTTATTAAAGCAAAACTTCAAAATATTATCACATGAAGTTTGGCCTAACTTGCAAAGGTAATCGGTTTTTTTTGTACACCCCTAATACAGACTATACAGTAGCCCTCTAATTGTGGCCCCTGTGAAGAGTTGGCGAATAATTTAAGATCAACGGAGCTTCTAAGAATTAAAGAATAAGTGAGATAAAGCCTCTTCATAGCAAAAGCTTGAAAATAATGTATGTGGAGCTTGGTTTGTTGAAGAGACATAGGCAACTACGTCTATTCAACAATTACTGTAGAGTGAACGTATTAAAGCCATCAGTTTTACTTCATAGTGCAAACTTCAAACAAATTAGTCTGAAGTTCTTTAATTTATAGTGCAAACTTCAGACAAAATTAGCTTGTTATATTTGAACTTCAGATAATTTTTTCTGAAGTCTAGCGTGACAATTGCTGAAGTCTAGCATGACAATTGCTGAAGTCTGGCATGACAATTGCAAACTTTAGAGAAAGTTTGGCCCTGCAGTCCCAGACTTCAGACTCGTATCTTTGAACACGTTCAATAATTGAGCTCCGGATGCTTCTTCGAGTTTCACGCTCCCGGACAAAACTCAATCACGTTTCCAACAAGGAATGCAGGTCCAAGGATTTTAGTCAAATAATTTTGAATTAACAAACTTGAAATTTCATATTTAAATACGCAGATGATTTCAAGATTAGATCTTCAACATCTCAATTATTGATTTGAGTTTTAAAGGTCCTTTAATGGTGACTTTAATTCAAAACTCATACCTTACTGCTAGATCATTGTATACTTCATATCCAATCAAAGTCTCGTGTGTTTGAGAGAGAAAAGAAGAAGAGGAAAAGAAGAGGAGGAAGAAAGGAGCGCATAGGTCAGGAGAAAGAAGATGAGGTGTCTGAAGTTGTCAAAATTAGGGTATATATTAAATAATTTTAAAAATATAGGTATAGGTTAAATGGGGGCGACCAAATATAGCGGCCCATACACTTTTTACGGAAGAATTCCCTAGGCCCATGTCCAAATATTAGTGGGCCAAAGAAAAGGCCCACAATTTTATAAGATCCCTTCAGAGTGGGGCTTTTGCATCTATACCCGGTTTTGAGGTCACACTTGAACTTATACCCACTTTGCAAAAACGTTTGCAAGCGTATCCATTTTACGATCAACTTCAGACTTATCGGGTCTGAAGTTAAAAAAAATTAGTTTGAAGTGAAAAAATTGCACTTCAAATGCACTTAAGGCCAAATAGGTCTGAAGTGCAACCAATGGTTTCATACACTTAAGTCTAATAAGTCTGAAGTGAAAAATTACACTTCTGATGCACTTAAGGCCAATAAGTCTGAAGTGAAAAATTGCACTTCAGATGCACTTAAGGCCAAAAAGTCTTAAGTGCAACAAACGTTTTCATTCACTTAAGGCCAATAAGTCTGAAGTGAAAAATTGCACTTCAGATGTACTTAATGCCAAATAGGTCTGAAGTGTAACCAATGGTTTCATGCACTTAAGGCCAATAAGTCTGAAGTGAAAAATTGCACTTCAGATGCACTTAAGGCCAAAAAGTCTGAAGTGCAACAAACGTTTTGCAACACTTAAGGCCAATAAGTTTGAAGTGAAAAATTGCACTTCAGATGCACTTAAGGCCAAAAGGTCTGAAGTGCAACAAACGTTTTGCTACACTTAAGGCCAATAAGTCTGAAGTGAAAAATTGCACTTTAGATGCACTTAAGGCCAAAAGGTCTGAAGTGCAACAAACGTTTTGCTACACTTAAGGCCAATAAGTCTGAAGTAAAAAATTATACTTCAGATGCGCTTAAGGCCAAAAGGTTTGAAGTGCAACCTACCTTTTTATGCACTTAAGGCCAAATAAGCCTGAAGTGCAAATTGCCCAGAAATAGAAATTTGTTCTTCGAACTATAACAATCCAATTTACGATTTAATACCTAAATTTACTCCAAATGAGCTCAAATTTGAAACATAACCTCCAAATATTATCAGGAACAAACCTCAATCATCAATTTGTCAAAACAATAATAAATCTAATGAACCCATTTTGCAATTAAGAAAAAGAAGAGAAGAAACCCTAAGCAATAGCAAAAAATAAAGCGTCATAACAGCTCACCATTGTAAAATATTATAAACTACATTAAAATATGTTTACAACCATCGTATAAAATCATTATCACCCGAAGAAGAAGAAGAAGAAGAAGAAGGAGAAGGAGAAGAAGAAAACGAAGGAGAAGAAGGATGAGGAGAAAGATACCTGAAATTGTTTAAAAAACGGGTACAAGTTAAAACTTTTTTAAAAAGTGGTTATAAGTTAAATGGGAGCGACTAAATAGGACACCTCGTGCAATTTTTACCTTCAGAGTGAATGAATCTCGGCCCAATAAGGTCCATTTATTATGGATCATACTCCTGCCCATGTATTGGGTTTTTCATTGAGAAATGTATATTTTAGGTGCTCCCAAAAATAATAGCCGACAATTTATTTTATATGTGTATTATATACTAAAAAATATACATATTTTATATACTTTTTAGCTAGAGAATTCAATTAGTTTCGACCGAGCGACCAATTTTATATTTGTTAGGGCAGTCTGCAGCAGCAATGAAAGATATACCGGGGATTCGATTGAATACCTAGTTCCATCACCAACTCGTATTACCTTAATATTAAGTCTTGCGATGGATTAAAATTTACTTGGACCACCAAATCATGTTAATTTATGTTAAGCGATAAATTGTATCAGAATATATATTAGTTAACCCTAATTTAGTAATAAGGCTTACGTACAAAAGATTATATATACAAGTACGACATAGTACAAAAAAGGTATATCCTTAACGATGTTAATGAATTGTTTTATACAAGTCGTTAATCTAAATAACTGATAAAATTATTTGGGTACACGATTTGACACATGGTATGTCTCCATTACCTATTAAATCATGCTGTAATGGCTAAAGAAATCATAAACGATATAATGATTATATGAGTTAAGCTGTAAATTCATCCCTGTAGCGACAGTTATCTGTCAATGATGTTCTCTCCAATTTTCAGAATTGATAGTGCTATTATAAAAAGGGTAGAGCTATACGATTCAAATTGTGACATCTTAATCAATTAATTGTCTAGTGGAGGATGTAACCAAAATGGTTTACCAAGGTCAGATTTTTGTCAATAAACTCGATTTGGTGTCGGAAAAAAATGTTGTTCTCACGCATTATGCGAACAAAAGTCCCACATTGATATCGAAATGATTGACGTCTTTTTGGGGAAAATTGCGCGGGTTTGGCTCAAAACGTACAATATCACACCATGTTAAGAGTATCAATGTGCTGGTTAAGCCCAACAACTGATATCAGAGCTCAGATTCGACAGGACAAGTATGGAGAGAAAAAGCTAGTTGCGGGCGTGAAACTTAGTTCGAGGGGGAGATTGTTGGTGTGCGAACAAATCTCACATTGGTAGCTGAAAAGATTGGAAACATACATATAAAGTGTAGAGATCTCTTAATGGAATGCGACATTTTAAAAAAAATCGTACGAGATTGTGCAAAACAAATAATATCATATCATGTTATTAAGAGTATCTTCGGTCAAGTTAAACCTAACAAACTCCTTAATTATACATGCTCATAGATCTTCTGAACTACACGAGCACTACATTACTGTATTTAACGAGTTTATAATTCTTAGTTTTAATAGGAAGCGCGAGTTGATCGTACATCCTTGCCCTATGTACACACCAGGCAGCAAAAAAAAAGTTCTTTAATATAGTTTTACTATATTGTAATTGATACAGTAAAAGAATAAAGTTATAGAAAATTGAGGAGCGAAAGAAGAGGGCAATCGCGACCATAGGAGCCGCTGTCGCAACTGGTGCATTCATTAAATGCTGTTCGGTCCCCTCATTTCCTTTATTATTTTCCTCTGTATTCCCACGTGATATCTTCTTACTGAAAAGCCTATAAAATTATTGGTGTGTGTCATATAGTTTGGCACCATTTTGCTCTGGGCCTAGTCCAATACTCCACCTGGTCCATACTCAATTCAGATCTTTCTATTATAGTGTGAAAAAAGTTTTTTCATTTTTCTTCCGATGTTATGTATTCACACTGAGATTTCCATTAATTAAAATAAAATTTGTTTCGTATGAGACTCGTTAAACGAAAACATTAAAATTTTAAGAAATTATTTTTGTAGAGGGAGCGTTACTCCACTTAGTGGATCATAGGTGGGTCCAAATAATAAACTTTATGAGTTCTAAGCTAAATATTTTTATAATTTTAATGAATATTTTAGTTGCAAAAGTTAGTTACAATATTTGATAATTAAAAAAAAACAAATTCAATAGGGAACTGACACGTGGACTAATGAACTGAGCAGAAATTGTCAGACGATGACATCGATGCTGTTGCTGATCTCTGCCTTTCTTCTGGATTTTGCGTCACTTTTTGCTGTCCCCTTTATCTCACACTAAACTTCGAGTTAGCTTTATCCCTTTCTCCCTTCTTCTTTTCTTCTTTTTCCTTCTTGTCTTTTATTGAATATTCAAAAGCTTTTTGCAGTATGACTGGCTAAGTCCTGCATTCTTTACGCTTAGTTTTTTTTTTTTTTTGTTTCTATCCAGTGTCCCGTATCCACATTGAGGTTCGATTAAATTTGGATTCGTACCGAAAAGTTTCACATTGGGGGTAAAACGCTCCCTAACAAAGGCGATTTCATATCCAGGGACTCAAACCCGAGACCTCTAATTAAGGATGAATGAGTACTTACCACTCCACCACAACCCTTGTTGGTCTTTATAGTTACATTCTGGCTAAAAAGCATGTTACTCCCTGTTCTCTTTTGTAATAATATACTAGTTCTTAGGCACACACGTTACGATGTATTCCATAAGAAATATTTTTTAAAAAAAAATATAAGTAAATAATATTCAAAAGATGTATTTGCTATAAATTATTTTTTTTAAAATGTTCTTAAATTTGATAATTATTAATTCGGTTTAGGGGTTTGGAACTTTGGATATCTTGCCAATTCATTATAAAAAGTTCTAAGGGCTACAATTTATTGTTAATATTATGCAACTACTAAAATCACACTCACTGATTATCATATAAACATATATAGCGGGACTTTGATACTTCGCAAATATTTTCTTACTCCATAAGTTACTTCATTTTATTCTTTTCAAATTTATTTCTTCTTTTATGAGTTTCCACTATATACTTTATTTTGGTGAATCTTCTATCATTCTTTTTGATGTTTTGAAGAAAAACATTCTTCTAGATGTTACTTTAGAGCAAAACTTGCATGTCCAAGAATTCGTATTACTTCTTGTCAAGCTATTGTCTCATCCTCAACTCAAATTAAAATTAATTTATTCTTTCTGGAATATTTGAAAAAATAACTTACAATTTATGTTACTTCTCGTATAAAATTATGCTAGCTAGAGTTAAATTTTCGACTGAATTGACAATCCAAGTAAAGTTTCAAACTTTGACATGCCTCCACAGTAAATTTGTCATACTCATTATCTATAGCTATTCATGCATCGACCATTTGTAACAGCTACCATAGCAGGAAAAAGAAATTTCTACATATCCTATGATAATAGATTTTTAATTTCACTAAAATATTCATGATAATGAGGACAATAATTAAGAACATACTGTATATATATCCACATTATGGTAGTGAATAACATTAAAATCATTTAAGCATAGAAAACTGAATTTCTTAGTATAAGCACAAGAAAATAAGTAATTAATAAGATGAAACATACAAACTATAACAGAAACTTATATTGCCTTTGGTATGGAGCATCTGAGAAGTCAACCAAAAAAAAAAAAAAGGAATTCATGAGAGGAGAAAAAAAGTTTCAGGAATTTAATAACCTGGAGTATTTGAAAACCACAATAGGAAAGAAGTAATCCACCTCAAGAAATTTTTATTCTATTGGGAAACGAGTATATGAAAAGAAAATACCAAAATATCCAATGATACGTACTCCCTCCGTTCATTTTTACTTGTCATGTATACTAAAAATAGATTTTTATTTTTACTTGTCACTTTAGACATATCAAGAGAAGACAATTTTTTTTTTCATATTATACTCACAGTATTTATTACTCATTTCAAATCATTTTCTCAAATCCAATAAAATATGCATCAATTAATATGGCTATCATGGTAAATTATGCACTTCATTTATTATTTCTTAAGGGGCGTGAAAAGTCAAAATGTATCAAATAAAAATGAACGGAGGGAGTACAATACAACATGACGGTGCTTGCTTTGATAATTTATCGTTACAAAATTTGTATCTCCTTTAATGAATTACATTTCGGACTACATTGCAAAAAAATTAGCTATTAGACTTTGCCGGAGAACATCATTAGTTAATCTAAATAAGAAGAAATTTAGTTCAATTTAATTCCCACTGTCACTTGAACATATACCAAAAATCCTGGTTTATTATTAACAATACAAATACAATATAGGAGTTCTAATTGTTTCTTCTTTGTTCTAATAACACTTTAGATCACTAAACTCATCAAATTACCCATATGTTTAATAGAAACGAAGAGAAACTTAGTTGGATAGCAATTACGAGTCATTATAGAAATTAATACTTATTCATTGTGGTGCAACGTAACTTTATCATTTAATGTTGATATAAATTGCACATTTGTGATAAATATTGGAATGTGCATTTACATCTTTGTTCAAAATTCTTTTTGAAATTATACTTTCTTAAAGGGCAAAATAGTCGTTCAGCTTTTGATGTCTATTTTGGTCTTTCAACGTAACACTTTCGACTTCATACTTATAATATAGTAGGTAAAATACATAAAGACCCCATTAAACTTGTCCAAAAAACAGATTTGAACATTTAAATTAAACGCCCCCCTATTCATGTTCGAAGTGAATTAAATAACACCCTAACACTATAATACCAATCTCACAATGTGATGTGCTTTACACACGCGCCACATCATTGCCACATTAGAGCCATATCAACGCCACGTTAGAGCCACGTCAGAAATTCACGTTAGAGCCACGTCAGAAATTATCTAAATTTTGATTTTTTTTAACCTTTTCGTTTCTTTTTGTCTATTCACATTTTTTTCCTTACTCATTATTTAATACACTAATAAATCTCTAATTAATTATTAAATTTCTCTTAATTATATGTTTTTCATCGAATTCTCATCCATAGATACACTATAAATTTAAATCCCTTCGATCTTGCTTCACTCTCCTTCTCTTTTTTTTTGGTTTCTTTATTTAATTATTTTTAATTTTTCATTTCAATCTTCAACATCCTCTATGATTTTTTTTGTTTAATTAACTGCAACAGAGAAAATACGAAAAAATACTAAATTAATTTCTTAATTTTCAGAACAAAGAAAAATTCATTGAATAAAAAAGAAGAAGAAAGAAGATGAGGCAGATGGCAAGAAAAAGAAATACTAAAAGAAAAAAGGAAGAAGAAAGAAGACGAGGAGCACTGGGGGAGGGGGGCGAATGGAGAAGAAGGAGAGGGGCCCAATCTTTATTTGATTTTATTTTTATTATACATTATTAGTGGGCTCACTTTTTTTAAAATTTTACGGGCTTTCATTTTATTTTTATTTTCTTTTTCTTTTTCTTTCATATTAGTCTTTAGGGTGTTATTTAATTCACTCACAACATGAATATGGGGTAAAAGAACATTCGTTTAATTTAAGTGTTCAAACATATTTTTTGAACAAGTTTAATGAGATTTTTATGTATTTTGCCAATATATTATGATATGATGATGATTCTTAAGGGGTTAAAACAACTTACATTTTCACCTTTTCACTCAAGATTCCTGTGAAGTTAAATTAAGACATTCAATTTCAATTCGAGGGATTACAACTATCATATTTTGTCATTTCAACTAATTAATATGTAGGAGTTTTCTTTTGTGGTTTTTATTTCAGAAAGGTTTGATTATGCACCAATTGGAGTACCATCTGGGTTTTTTGTTTACGCATCAAATGTTCTGTTGCAGCAGGGGCGGAGTTAGAAGCTCGGCTACGGGTTCTGCCGAATTCAGTTTCTTTTGCTCAAATAATGAAATTACATAAAGAAATTCATTACATATGTAAAAATGTTAAATCTCAATTATTAGCACTTAAAATTATCGCTCTATCCAAAACTCATAAAATTAAAATTTTGGTTTCGTCCTTGATTAATAGTAACAAAATAGAAAACGAGCTCATCCTTTAATCTTCTTAATTATTGTAGCTAGTTCTTTTTGGCTGGCTCCTAATTATATAATTAAAAAAATCATTTATGTGTTGGACAATTGCTGATTATTGTTTCAGAGAAAAATATGCATATTTTTTAATTGGGGAGAAAACAAATAAACGATTAAGCTACTTCTTAAAGTTAGTTATGGACATTATCCAAGTAGCTCCTTCGAAAAGGACAATTATAGCATCAAATTAGCAAAACTTCAAACACAAACATGTACTATTATGAGATTCCTATAGGAAAAATAGTAGTATATATATATATATATATATATATATATATATATATATATATATATATATATATATCCATCTATCAAAGGCGTTGCCTGTGCTATATATTAACTGTTGGAAGAGATAAGAAATTAAACACTATCCTATATCTATCTATGCTCTTAAAAAAGATAATGTCCTACGAAAGTATGTGAGCCATTGTCTTTTCGAAATTCAATAACTGTAAACGCAATATGAATGGAATCAAAAGAAATTACTACTATATATTGATTTACCCTTTGCTGATATTTGTTTCACTATTTCTTTTTCTCTTTACATGTATATCGCCTACTAGGTTTTGTGAAGTTGTACAATTCTTCGGTAAAGACCTAACAAGTTACTGCTACAAACAACAAACTAATACAACATATCAAAATTACCATGTGATTCGTTATATATAGGTGGAATTAGACGCAGAGATACGATAGCCACTCAGGCCCATAATTTAAAATTAGTTAAAAAAAATTATTCAAAAAAGAAAAAAGCAGGATGTTTTGTGCAGATGAAGTGTGATTCCAGGGTAAATTTTTTTGTTTCCCACCCCATTTCCGCCACCTGCTTTAGGGCTCTGAACTAAATGGGAAGCACTTTAATTTTTACTAAGATTTTTTTTATCCGCAACGACTAACTCGAAACTTTTAATTAAGGGTAAAAGAATTTATTCATCCCCATAATTTTAATGAATTATAAAAACAAAAAGCTGGAGCTTAGCTATCTCGGGATTGGCCAGATGGAAGTATAGTTGGCGACATGGGCAGATGTAGTATACGATCCATAGCTAATTGATGTGTTTGGCTAAGCTTGACCTATCTATATAATTGAATAATTTAAATACACACGACACAGACATCTATTCTAAGATTGCCACGACAGATAATAATAGTACTATATAATGATATTTCATAGTATCTTTAATCTATAATTTTAAATCCGTCTCCAATTAAGATGTTTGATCATAAAACTAGTAATATGTTCCATCAAGAAGAGTCTATTCATATATAGACAAGGACCAACATTTGTGATGGGATAGATAAATCCCTCCGTTCATAATTAGGAATCCAGAGTTCGAGCTGTAAATATAAAATATCTTGATACAAATTATTTTCTCCTTTAATAGGGTTACGAGACGTGAGTATAAATTAAACGGGTCCTCAATACTAATATTGGACATCAAACAAGGACCATGGGCGGATCCAATCCTATAGTATTGGGTTCATTTGAACCCAATACTTTTAACACAAAGCATGTATTTATGTGTAAAATTCATTAGTATTATAACAAATAATGGACAGAAACTCATAACTTTAAATATATTGTATGTGTTTAATGATAAAAATCTTAAATATTAAATCCATATAATTTAAATCTGCGTCTGCGAAGGACCACCTGAAATGAAGACAAAAACAAATGGATGGAACTATGACAGCCCTATATAGAAGTGGTAGTTGGCATGCATGGGCATTGATTTGGCACAAGTAAGATAATAGAACAAAAGAGAACTAGAGTAGTAGCTAAATTGTTAAAGTGAAATGTAGAAAGAGTATGGAAGTCACATTTATTACTACTTTTTAAAGGTCATTTTGCTGTTGGCTTGATGTGGTATGTCTGTTACAATGTTATATTCCCTCTCAACCACTTCTTTCATTGCTTGACTTATTATATTGTTTTGTATATCCGGAGAGAGGTCATTTTCTAATCTGTTATATATCATATATTGTCCTTGCGTCTAATAATTTGTATGTGTGTTATTATGATCAAACAATTCATCTTCTTAGGATTGTTCATTTTGTACCTTTTAGCATTTGAAACTATTATAGATACAAGCATTTACCCCTCTCAAGGCCAAAAAAAGAAGAAAAAAAAGAAGGAAATAGTTCTGCATGGGTCGAAATCTACCACGGAATATTTAGGGCGAGGAAGTATCGAGGAAAAATCAGTCGAGGTCGATCAAAAAATGGCGAAGCTTCTAGTCAGGATGCCTATGATGATCGAGGACGAGGTCCGCGGAAAGAATCGTTAGTTTTTAGAATACGATAATAGAGGGGATATTCTAAAGAATATTCTCTGTACTATTTGTCACTACTAAAAAACAGTATAATTTCGTTATTTCCGACCGAATTCCGACCGATTTTAATTGGTCGGGAAAACGATGGTCGCAAATGTGTACCGACCGAAATCGGTCGGAAATTTCCGACCTAATTCGGTCGAAAACATCAACGCGTTGACTGACTATCAAACTTTAATTTGCGACCGAAATCGGTCGAAAACAATTAAATATTTTTTTTTTTAATTTTTAAATTTCCGACCGAAATCGGTCGAAAACTATTAATTTTTTATTTTTAAATTTCCGACCGAAATCGATCGGAAACTATTAATATTTTTTTTTATTTTTTTTTATTTTTCGACCAAATTCGGTCGGAAATTTTAAAAATAATAATTGTATTTAATTAAATAATTAGTTGTAAATTGTAATAAATTATTAATTTATTTTAAAAAATAAATATAAATTCATAATTTCCGACCGAATTCAGTCGGAAATTATGAATTTCTGGGCAAAAAAAAATTAATTTCCGACCGAATTCGGTCGGATATCTGGTAAAACCTGGACATAAAATACCTATTTTTGAGCTACACCACCTACCAATTACAACCAATATCCATCCTATAATGGCAGCATTACATTGCTGCCATTCAACCATAATTAATCAACAACAATGAATATACTAACAACAACAATAACAACAATAATTAACTAACAAAAACTATTAACTTACACTAACAACCATTATCTAACAACAACTACTAAAATGTTTAATAACAAAATAACAATATAATCATCATTCAAAATTACTCTCAACTAAATATTGACAAGTTCAATACTTTGTTTAGCAATACACACCATTCAATGAGTTTTTTTTATCTAGCATCATCTCTATCTTCACTCCTAGAACCTTCATCGTCGGCACATGGGGAAGGATCACGAGACCGGGGAATGAAAAAGGCACCACTAGCAAGAAGATTGGCCAGCTGACCTTGAAGGAGATTAAATTGTTCGTCCTTCCTTTCTAGTTGAACTTGAAGGGTACCAAATTGTTCATCTCTCGTTTTTTCTCTAGCCTTTGTCTCTTCAAGCTCTGCTGTCAGCTTCGCGATCTTATGTTCCATAGACGATATAGTCGACCTATCAATCGCCTCGCCTTGGGCGGAAGTCCCCATACCTTGCAATCCAGCCTTGTAGCGCCGAAATGATTTATCTGGAAGGCCGTATGCTATCCCCTTTTTAGGACCATCGACAACATCCAACCATATCCTCTGCGCTTCTTCGTCTAAAATGGGCGGGCGGTCGCCTTGCTCATTCCGTGGCAAGCTCTGAGTGTACTCCTCCAAATTAATCTTGTAGCGACCCTTTATTTAGAAGATAGAAAATTACTAACTATTTAATATTATAAACATTTATAGTAGTTATGAAACTTACATGTGTAGTCTCTGCCCGGTCCTCGACCCATCTAGTTGGATCTATCGGTGCCTTCTTCTTCCGGATGTGAGTCTCCATGAAGAACTCATCATGACTCATCTTCCTCCCATATTTTTTTCCTACAAATATAATAAAACGTGTTAACAAAATTAACATATATAAATAAAGTTCGATAAAAATAGACCGAAATATTTTAAGGAATTACCATTTGTCTCCTCGTATCCCCCATGCTCCTTGAACCCAGACAGTACAAGGAGCCACCCTTCTCAGATGCTCGGGCCTTTTTTTCCAGTTCACTCTGCTTCTCGAATTTCTCGGTGGCCCAATACCTTTGCAGATCCACCCATACATCCGGTAGAACCCATGAAGGCTTCTTTTTAACCTTTCGAGCGGAGCTAAAGGAATCAGAGAGTCTCTTACGGCATTTGTACTCCCAATTTTTACAAATTTCACGGTTATACCAGTCCTTCCAGGCACACTTAGTCTGCAAATAAAGTATGTAATGTTAGATGAAAATATTGTTAATATAATGCTTAAATAGATAAGAATTGTATTAAAACCTTAAATTGGTTGAACATCTGTTGCACAAGATCCTCTGGAAAGTCACTCCAAGTTGGATAGGGTGCATTATACAACCCGCCAAGAATATTAGTGATTATCTTTGTAACCTGATGATTAGGAATGAACCTGCAACATAGAAATTACATTAAATAAACAAGAGTAGCTATTATAATTCAGCAAAAATAAAGAAGTAATAAATAAATCTTACCCATTACCCTCAGGCCTGATGATGATCCTATGATAACGATCATAACGCACATCATCTGGATCATCATCCTCCGATGAATCTGAAGTGTGCGCAGAAGGGGGGCATCTGGCTCAGTGCTACTATCCCGAAGACGAAGTCTAGAAATGCTAGGAGACGAACTCCGTGGAGAGGGAGACGGGGTCCTTGATGAAGATGGCTGCAATCCACACCCCTGCATCGATCTAGACCCTTGTTGCGATCCAGACCACTGTTGCGATCCGGCCGGCTGAAATCTAGATGGATGCGATCCGGCTGGAGATAAAGCAAATGGAGCAGATGACGGGCGTACCATATGGCTCTGTGACTGGTGACTCGATGCACCCATGTTAGTACTGGTAGGATCATGAGGAGGAAGCGGGGTATAGCCCTGTGGCGGAGAATGGTGATAATACTGCTGGGCGGGCGAATGGTGGGTAGTATGATGAGTAGATGGATGTGGTGAAATAGATTTGTGCCTAGAAGATTGCTTCCGGCCATCAGCAGCAGAGGGATGCAAGTGTGGAGTGGAAGGAAGCGTGGGTGTAGCACCATCATCATGATCAATAGGCCTTTTATCCTTCCTAGACCTACCTCGACCCCTACCGGCCATCTGCATAAATTAAAGAACATGTTAGAATTGAGAATATAAATCTATATAAGTTGAGAGCGCTTGAAAAAACTAACATGCTAGTTGTCTTTGTCGACGTATCCTTCCTCGTCTGAAAATCCTTCCTCTTCACTTATTTCATCCTCATTTTCTATGATTGTTATTTCCTCCATATCAACTTCTTCTAATATGCGTTGAGGGTGCTCCAAGTAATTTTCTAACTGATCATCCACCATTTGGTTAACACTTGAGGTATCGTTTTGGTAAGCAACATCTAGCACATTCTCAACTTCCACCCTACCAACAGGCTTTGTTTTTATTACAACCAACCAATCAGCCTTATCCCTCCATAATGGATATGGAGCATAGTACACTTGCCTAACTCTTTCTGCAATTATAAAAGGATCATAGTGATCATACTCCCTCTTTTTATTAACCTCAATTATGTTGTACTGCGGGTGTACATTTGTACCTCTTCTAGGTGTTGGGTCAAACTACTTGCATCGGAAAAGTATGATCTTCTTATTTGGCCAACCTGAATATGACAATTCTAGAATCTCTTTGATCACACCATAATAATCATTTTTTCCATCCTGGTTTTCTTCATCACCTTTGACACACACCCCACTGTTATTGCTTTTTTTATACTTGGATCATTCCTCAGTGTGAAATTTGTAACCATTCATATAATACTTAGACATAGTCGTAACCGTAGGTGCAGGTCCCCAGGATATGTCTTTCAAAAATTAATTAACATCGTTGTTTGAATTATTGACCTACATGTAGGGGTAAATAAATCACAAGTGAGCAAGTATATTTACAAGTATGTATATTCACATGTGAGAAAGTATATAAGATGCACTTACACACTCTTTAAACCATGCCTCAAATGTAGAATATACAGCACCATGACCAAGTTGACTCACGAAGTCACTGAGTGACGCATTGAAAATTATTTGTTAGTTGTATCAACCAAATTAAATAGTAGCCCATGTAAATTAATCTTACGTCAACACTTACTTAAGAAAGGGTTGAACTTCCGGACAATTTAGCAACACATGATTTGAAGCTGATTTGTACTCCATACTACTTAGGCCCCTTTTTGATCGATCTTTAGAACCTCGTCCTGGTTGATTGAATACGGACATTGGTGGATATAATGGATCAATCTCAATCACCACATTGTGCCGATTGGGCCTATTTCTAGCACATGGCACATGACTGTCAAAGTAGTAAGAACAAAAATAGGCAGTTTTCTTTGCAAGATAGGCTTCGCATATGGATCCTTCAATCCTATTCCTCTGTTTAACAAATCATTTACACTTGCCGATAGTCCTGCACATTTTTATATTAGACGATAACGTTAAAAAAAATTACAAGAATAAATCAAGGTTTGATCATTACCTCTCGAATGGATACATCCACCTGCATTGAACCGGGACTCCAAGTCGCGCCTCATGTACAAGGTGAATTGGAAGGTGTTCCATCACATCAAAGAAACCACATGGAAAAATCCTTTCCAGCTTATTACTGATTACAGGAATATTCCAATTCATTTGCAATAGGGTTTCTTCCCTTAATGTGGTAGAACATAAGTCTTTGAAGAACAAACTTATCTCTGTGATGGGTTTCCATATATTTTCAGGCAATCCACAAAATGCAATTGGGATTAAGGTTTCCATGAATATATGACAGTCATGACTTTTCATATGAGTCAGCTTTCCCTCAACCATATCGACACGTTTTCCCAGGTTCGATGCATAGCTCTCGGGCATCTTTAGGTTTGTAACCCACTCACAAATCTGTCGTCTTTGTTCCAAAGTGAATGTGTAGCTGGCCTTGGGCTTGAACACCTTACCATTGTTCCTAGACTGCAAATGTAATTCAGGTCGCCTGCAATATTCTTGTAAGTCCAGTCTAGCCTTAGGATTATCTTTTGTCTTTTTCTTATCATCCATCACTGTGTTGAACAAATTGTCAAAATAGTTCTTCTCAATATGCATGACATCAAGATTGTGCCGAAGAAGATTATCCTTCCAATATGGCAACTCCCAAAATATGCTTTGTTTTGTCCAGTTATGAGTAACACCATATCCAGGAAATCTAGAAGGTGGGGCCTCGGTAACTTTAGTGAAGTTCTGAACTATCTCCCAAATTTCTTCACCGGAATAAATTGGAGGTGACAAATCATGTTCAACTGTATTCTTTTTGAATGCGTTTTTCATCCTTCTAAACTCATGATCAACTGGCAAGAACTGACGATGACAATCAAACCATGACTGCTTTCGGCCATGTCTTAAAGTGAACGCTTTACCATTTTCCATGCAGTAAGGACATGCTAACTTTCCGGCAGTCATCCACCCAGATAACATTCCATATACAGGAAAATCATTAATGGTTCACATTAAATTAGCACGCAAGTTGAAATTTTGCTTAGTTGATATATCATATGTCTCAACTCCATCATACCACAACTGTTTAAGCTCATCAATTAGAGGTTGCAAATATACATCAATCAAACTCTTTGGATTACGGGGACCGGGAATAACACAATTTAAAAAAATATATGGACTAGTCATACACATTTCAGGCGGAAGATTATACGGCGTAATAAAGACCGGCCAGCATGAATATGGTGTTGCAGAAACAGAAAATGGCGTGAAACCATCAGCACACAAACCCAACCGAACATTCCTCGGTTCACTAGCATAATCCTGATACGTCATATCAAAATGCTTCCAAGCATCCCCATCTGAAGGATGACACATAACACCGGGTGGCCTTCTATTTTCATAGTGCCATCTCATATGAGGAGCAGAACTCATCGATGCGTACAACCTCTTTAATCTAGGAATAAGAGGTAAGTAATGCATTTACTTTACAACAGCCTTCTTCCCGCTGGAAAGCCGCTTAAAACGAGGTTTTTCACAAAATTTACAACTTTCTAAATCTGCATCACCCTTATAATACAACATGCAACCATCTTCACAACAATCTATTCTCATAGATGAGAGTCCTAACTTAGAAACCAATCTTTTAGCCTTATAGAAATCTTCAGGTATGTTGAAAGTTGGGTCAACTAGTTCACTCATAAGGCCAATGAAAGAATCCATTCCCGCTTGAGAAATATTGGTATCTGATTTGATACTTAATAATCTAACCGCAACAGACAATTGAGAGTGCATACTCCCTTCCCTTAGTGGACGACTAGCGGCCTCTAACTGTTCATAAAAATATTTTGCCTCTTCGTTAGGAGGTTGTTCAACACTTTCATGGGTTTCAAAATCGAAGTGCATCCCAAAAGCATTCGCAACCATTTCATGGTATCTAGGATGTTGAATGTTATTCCCCACCGACCTACTGCTTTCACCAACAACTACGTTATGAAATATACCATCACTACCATCAATCTCACCATGACTAGTCCACACAAAATAATTATCCATAAACCCTTTTTTATAAAGATGAGACTTAACATCCTCCGATCCAAAAAAAATGCAAACACTTGCACTTCACACAAGGACACCTAATCAACCTTCCAATCCGAAACGGATCAAGTGACATTGCATGCGTAATAAATTCCTTAACCCCTTCTATAAATTCCTCCCTCAAAAACCGACGATTAGGATAATTCCTATTATACATCCAACTACGAGATTCCATCTACATAAAGAACGAATAAATTATATTAATCATAGTTCAAATTAATTTATAGAATTAAGTTACATAATAAACTTTAGTTATAATATAATTAATTTAAATAATTTCAGTGCTTATTAATTTGAAAGTCCATATATATCCCTAAATAAATTTTTTATTAAGTTGCATAATAAATTATAATTTGTTAGCACACTCATTTAATCAGGACTTTGTGCAATATTAAGCCATATGTTTCGACATGATATATATGTAAATAATTTTCCTTTCTCAATAACCACATTTAACTAATCATTCTACTCTTTTGTATTCCATATAATACATGTAAGCATTCACTACATATTTTGAAACATATGAAAGCATGTTTAATCAAACTTAATCAAATATATGAAAGCATGTTTCCTTGGACAAGCAGAAGCAATTTTGCACAGTTTGTTTTGTTTAGGCAGTAAATAAAAACAAGCTTAAAGCAGTTCCAGACTTCCAACAAGTGTTTAGTTACTAAATTCTCCAACTGAATAATTTTTTTCACATCTCAGAAGCTAACAAGTATCATGTTTCTTGTTTATTTTACTTAGATAGTGCTCTTGCGCAGCTTAATAATGATAAAAAATCTGCATTTATCAAGGCATGGGAAGAGAGTGAAAATAGCTGAGTGGATAACAAGTAGGATTTCTAACTTCCTATATATGTTGTCAACTGTTAGTTATCATACAAAAAACTAATACTCATCAAATTTTAATAGAAATTACTAAAACATATACTAGTCATTATTTTATTATCAAATACACTGAGAGATTATCAGTTTTCCTCATCAAAAACAGAACTTTCTGAATATATGAGCTGCCAAACAATCTATTTTCCACACAAATCAACCCAAACAAAATTACAAAAAAACAAATACCCATCAAATATTTCAAAAATACACTATCATGTTCAAACATCTATATCATGTTCTCTATGCTCAAACACCTTGACAATTAATTGATATTATATTAGCTGGGATAGCAAACAATCTATTCTACTTACTTTAGGAGTAGAATAGCCAAGTTTTGGGTTGAATCCTAACTGTGACTCAATATCAGTGTGGCGGCGGTGGGCGGAGGGAGTCAAATCTGGCGAGGGTGGTCTGAGGAACCTTTCAAAAATAGCCATAATAAGACACATAGATATGAGAATAGCAGTGGCAACAAAACCAAAAGAAACAGCATTCACAGCACTCACCCAAAAACAACCTCAAACCACCCCCAAAAAGAAAACTTACCGGAGATGGAGAGGAGTCAGAGTGCCGACGATGGCCGCTTGGATTGCCGACGACAATGGCCCCTTGGGTTGAGTGCCGACGACGCCGGTGAAGATGGGATTTGCTGAGAAAGAGAAAGATAAAGAGAAAGGTCAAAGAGAAAGAGAAAGGTGTGAGTGAGGCAGAGAAAGAGTAAAACAAAGTTAGGGCTTTTGCTGAGGCGTGTTTATTGATAGAAAAAAATAATCTAGATAATGACCCATAATTTTGGTGAGAAAGACGTGTTTATTTAGAATCTACCATGTAATAATATAAACCAAAATTAATGATACTAGCTAATTAATTATTAATATTAATTAACGATGCAACTAATATATTTCTACTTACTTTAGTTATCAATTTAAGATAATTAAATAATCACTAAGATTTTTCATGTATACCATTAATAAACTTCTACTTAGTATATAATTAATAATGTATAGGCTAGTAAATCACTAACATTACTTAAGGATATGTCCTTAGTGCGTACACTTCTACTTAGTATAATTATCAATATCTATAAGCTAATTGTAACTATTACACTTTTATACTTAAAGTAATTATCAATTAATTGCATAATATAGTATAGTATAGTATATATATATATATATATATATATATATATATATATATATATATATATATATATATATATATATATATACTATATCATATAGTATATAAGTTATATTCGATATAACATTACTGGATTGTTGTTGTTGTTGTTGTTGTATATATAGTATAGTATAATATATATACTAAGTGTATAGTATATAAGCTATATTCGATATAACATTAGCTATATTAAGATGTCTATATATATATATATATATATATATATATATATATATATATATATATATATATATATATATATATATTAAGTGTATAGTATATAAGCTATATTCGATATAACATTAGCTATATTTCGGATTTTATAAGTTTCACCGGATTCCGAGACATGGGCCCCACAAGTGATTTTTGAACTAATTTCGGATTTTATTGAAAGATGTAATATTTTCTTATGAAATTGATTCCTATAATTTTGTTTGACTGTATCGAATTAATTATGACTAGATACGAGTCGATTGGAGTCGGAAAATCGAGGAAAATGCATACTACTTGGTTAAATTGGAGCAAATCGAGGTAAGTGACTTATCTAACCTTGTGTGGGAGAAATTTTTCCTAGGATTGGTATTGAAGTGATAAATTGTAATGTGTTGAAAGTCGTGTACATGGGGTGACGAGTGTGTACACGGGCTAAATGTGAAAGATTATATTTTTAAATTGTGTTGATCACTGTTGGGCATTAATAAAACTCTTTTATTCGGATATATTCTTCATCATTGATTTAATATTTTAAAGTTGCTTGACTTTTTCCTGCTAATTGTTTTACATGTTTAGTTGAAACTTGGTTTCTTTTATTCTGTGCATTATTTGAAGTTGATTTTCTTTAAATTAAATATTATCAATATGAAGTATTTGACATTTTTAAATTTGGTATTGAAGCAACGTATTAAAGATTTTGAAATATTATTTTGCTAAATTATTTATTCCTGAATATTTTTGTAAGATTTTTGTACTCATTGTAATGGAGTCGTGAGCTCTTTATTGTGGAAAAATATTATTGATGATTTATGTTGGCATGAGTCGTGAGCTATTTATTGTGGAAAAATATTGTTGTTGAAGTATTTTGGCAAGTTAATTATTATTTTCTAGTAGGGCCTGGCGTGACCTCGTCACTACTCTACCGAGGTTAGGCTTGGCACTTACTGGGTACCGCTATTGTGTACTCATACTACGCTTCTGCACATCTTTTTGCTTCATTATTTTCTTTAAACCTTGATATATATAGAGACATTGATGATAAATTCTTAGAAGCTAATGACTTATTTCTACCGGATTTGGGGAGTTGAAATTGTTTGAATTGTAGTTTATTTATTTCAGATTTAAATTTTTATTCCGCATTGATAGGCTTACCTAGTCTTAGAGACTAGGTGCCATCACGACATCCTACGGAGGGAATTTGGGGTTGTGACATATATACTAAGTGTATAGTATATAAGCTATATTCGATATAACATTAGCTATATTAATCTCTCTCTCTCTCTCTCTCTCTCTCTCTCTCTCTCTCTCTCTCTCTCTCTATATATATATATATATATATATATATATATATATATATATAAGGAGGGAGACAAAAATTAATTATTTCAAACTTTTCGACCGATTTCGGTCGGAAATTTGGAAATATTTTAATAAATAATTATTTTTGTACATTATATACAAGTATGACCAAATATTTGACCTATTTTCGACCGAAATCGGTCGAAAATTTGCAAAACTTTTAATAAATAATTATTTTTGTACATTATATACACGCATGACCAAATATTTGACCAATTTCCGACCGAAATCGGTCGGAAAGTTGGAAAATTTTTAATAAATACCAAATATTTGACCAATTTCCGACCGAAATCGTCGGAAATTTGGAAAACTTTTAATAAATAATTATTTTTGTACATTTTATACAATTATGACTAAATATTTGACCCATTTCCGACCGAATTCGGTCGGAAATTTGGAAAAATTTTAATAAATAATTATTTTTGTACATTATATACAAGTATGACCAAATATTTGATCAATTTTCGACCGAAATCGGTCGGAATTGTTATTTTTTTGTTGTCAGAAAATTTTGTTGACTTTTGCGACCAAATACTCTTATTTCCGACCGATTTCGGTCGGGTTTTTTTCCGACCGATTTCGGTCGGAAAGCCTTAGACGGAAATCACCTGATTTCTAGTAGTGTGAGTTAACTAGGGATATGTCCCATATAAAGAGGACAAAAGAGAAGGAAAAAGGGTATGTAATATTCAGGTGATAAGAACAGATTTCTGAAAAAGATTCTCTCTCTAGCAAAGATACAAACATTACCTTTTCATCAAGATTCTTATTTGTATTATTCCATACTTTTTCATCATATCTGAAAATAGTTCGAACATTCGAGGATTTATCTGTCACTCATAATTGTCAGGAGGAATAATCATCTACTTCATTCTTCATTGGGTGAGCCCGGGAGACCCTATCACCAACGTCCACCGATCATTTTCTTACGGGGGACCAAATTCTCGTCGCTAGGCGATGACGCTCCTTCCTCATCCACTAGACGGTGCAAAGGGGAAGCCGGAAGCTCTGCTGTCAAAATATTCACAGGCGGAGAAGAAACCGATGATGAGGCAATAGTAGATGGGGCCGACGACCGAGTAGACCTGGCCGCGGTTGAGGAAGGAACAGAAGCAGATGATCGAGCAGGTGTAGTCGCGGTCACAGCAGGAATAGACGCCGAAGAGGAGGCAGCCTTCCTCTTATGAAACGCATGAGGAGGAGCCTTCGGCCTCCTCGAAGATTCTCGGGCTGAAAAAGAAAAAATCAAGGCAAGGTTATCATCACCACCAAGAGCAAACTACAATAAATAGGCGACCATGAGGCCAAAACAGCAAAAACATATATAGATAAACTCACCGGCTAAGGAAGGAGCAGGCCCGAACTTCTTAAAAAAGCCCGGCCACTCGAGAATTCCCACGATGTGAGGTAGAATCCGACCAACACAGTCAGAAATGTCCCCGACCAAAGGAGGGGGCAAAGTCTTGGCTGCACAAAGAAGGGATAAAATTCCAGGGCCTACGACTAAAGTAGACAGATCAGATGTTTTTACAAAAGAAGAATTGATACTCACGAGTGTAGTTCCAAGTCTCAGGGAAGTCGTCCGCTTTGGCTACTACGTCTTCGGTTCTAACAAAGAAGAATTATGCCAGAACTGTTGATTTGCCTTGTCGTCCATCTTCACCACCATGCATTTGCTTCCTTGATGGCGAAGGTTCAACATTGTCTCCCTATAGAAACTAGGGGCGAAGAGATGCATCAGATGCCGGAGTGTGATCTCGACCCCGGCTAACTTCGCAAATTTAGTAAGCATCCTGATAAGCTTATAGATATATGGGGCGAGTTGAGCCGAGCACAAGCCATAGTAGCGACAGAATTCCTCCGCCAATGGGAGAAGAGGAAGAGCGTAGCCGACCTGGAAGGGATATGCATAGAACGCGCAATACCCCAGGCGATGGATTTGTACCACATCACGCCCCGTTGGGACCAAATCGATGCGGGCGGGAATGTTGAATTTTGCCCTAAGCTCTCCTAGATTGGCCTCTTTCATCTCCGACTCAGAAACCTCTCGTCTTCAGGCGCCTTCAAAAAATCAGACCTAACTTTCTCGTTGCGAGGAATTATTTCCTCCACCGTAGGAAAATTCTCATCTTCAATGGCGATAGAGACGCCATCAGCGTGAGGAGGTATAAGCACCGCCAAAGGGACATAGTCAGTTCTCACACTGGAACCAGAGGATAGATTAGTCATATTTTTTATGAGAGAAAGGATATTCAGGCAAAGAAGGATTAGAAGCAACAAGAAGCACTAAGACCAGGAAAAAAGATTCATAGTAAGGGAGGAAGGAGAAGAAGTCACAAGGTTTGATGAGAAAAACACGTAAAGAACAAATGGATGTCATCGCATCTCTATTTATAAGAGTTCGGGCATCAAAACCAAGAGATTATGCCATCATTACCCAGTACTAGAATCGAAACGGCAGCTCCAACTGACAGTCGCATGAGAAACGACGTAAAGCATCGAGAAAATGCATCATAATGAAGCATGATGTCATGACATCATTCTAGCGTAGAAACGACGCAACCCCAAAAGTTACGACTCAGGAAAGGCCATGTTGCCAGCTCGTCCCAAACTTATTTTCCCAACCCACTCGTCCACTCTCCTCGATTATAACCAACAAAGTCCGCTCATCGAGGTCATCTGAGGACGGCCTCAATAAGCGGAGGGACTAATTGTATAGGTCGAAATCTACCACAGAACATTTAGGACGAGAATGTATTGAGGAAAAATCAATCGAGGTCGATCAGAAAATGGCGAAACTCCTGGTCAGGATGCCTATGATGGTCGAGGACGAGGTCCGCGGAAAGAATCGGAACGGCTAATTTTTAGAATAGGATAATAGAGGGGATATTCTAAAGAATATTCTCTGCACATGTACTATTAGAGTTTACTAGGGATATGTCCCATATAAAGAGGACCAAAGAGAAGGAAAAAGGATATGTAATATTGAGGTGATAAGAACAGATTTCTAAAAAAGATTCTCTCTCTAGCAAAGATATAAAAGTTATCTTTTCACCAAGATTTTTATTCGTATTATTTCATACTTTTCTATCATATCCGAAAATAGTTCGAACATTCGAGGATTTATCTGTCACTCATCATTGTCAGGAGGAACAATCATCTAGTTCATTCTTCAATGGGCGAATCACTTCTCCTATTTACTTAAATGTCATTTATTATTATTTATTGCTAGGTATTCCTTCGTTATTGATCATACTTTTTTGATTATTTAATGCTTGTTATTGTCAATCTCCCACTAGATATGTCCCACATTATCCACACTTTCAGGATCCGCATTTAGAAATATTATCATTAATTAGGTTTAACCTTTCATTATATAAATACAATAATTTTAACAGGAAGTTATACTTTTTGGTCAAACAAATTCCTTAGCACATTTTGGGAATAGATTTTGCACTTTATAATAAAATCATACTCGTATTTCAGTTTTGCGGTTTAATTGTATCATTTTTTTGTTAAAAGGTGTATCACGAACTAAATAGTTTTTGAGATCTTTACATAAATAGTCGGTCGGATTCACTATTTACTTTTTTTATTCGGTATATACATAAATGATATATTGATTATACAAGGTTATACACATACTATATATGAATTATACTTGTATCACACATTCATCTACTATTTTTAATTTAAGAGATTGGATGTGTGGCTATTTAGGTTAATTCGTTATAGTTTTTTATAATTAAAATAACATGGATAAAATCATTAAATTTCATGAGTTCCATTAATATTTTGCAGTGAGACTCATTTGTTTTTGAGTCAACATGGTGTAGTTTGCGCTTTTTTACAAGCCTAGTTATTATAACCATACAGGAGTTGAATGTGAGGTTTCTAAGCTTAAAGTGCCAGATTACTACTAATAAATGACATGTAAATGACCTTAACCCCAAAAACAAATGGTATCTAAAATTATGAACTCAAACAAAGAGCTTTGTGTCGTTTTCCAATTAGTGGGGCAAGTAGTGAATGTGTGCAGTCTGGAATCAATGTGTTCTCATTTTCCATGACTTCATTAAATTCAAAAAATACATTTAAATAAAAAGGATTTGAGTCTAATATAGGCTAATGAAAAACATATACTGATATACGGTATATAGAGGCACATCCAAGATTTGAAGATCACGGGTATACTTTTTGATTCAACCAATATCTGCTTTGTATATAGGATATCCATTATTAATATATCACTATTTTCTAAAGACGGATATATGTATACAGAGGCGGACCCAGGATTTGAGCGCGATGGGGGCACCACTGTGTTAATCACTGGCGATAAAATTCGGCGTGCAACTCTTTGAAAACTTAACAATTATGATAACTTATCATCCAAATATTAATAAAAAAGGTTCTAAAGAAAAAATAAGCACCAAACAAATAGATAGATAGATAGATAGATAGATAGATAGATAGATAGATAGAGAGAGAGAGAGAGAGAGAGAGAGAGAGAGAGAGAGAGAGAGAGAGAGTTCTTCGCAAAATGGGTGCTATGGGAAGAGAAGGTGTTTGATTAAGCATGTTGCATTGTCACGACCCGGAATTTTCCACCGAAAGATCTACCTTGAGTCTCCGGACAGCGGACCAATAGCAAAATCTCGATCAACCAGAGCCGGTATCAAAATCTGTACAGAAAGTGCAGAGTGCAGTATCAGTATAACCGACCCCATGTACTGGTAAGTGTCGAGCCTAACCTCGATAAAGTAGTGATGAGGCTAAGGCAAGGCACCTACAAATCAACCTGTTCAATTCAACAGTGTATATACAAATAACAGAAATGAAGGACTAAACAGGAAATGTCGGGAAGGGAGCATACTGAGGGGAGTATAAGATAAAGAACTACAACAGAATGATCACCGGAGCAGTCAATATACCATGAATCAACAGGAATAGTGAATACAGTAAGGAAAAATGCACGGCATCACCCTTCGTGCTTTTACTCTCAATCTCACCATAAAATTAATAGAAACGGCACGGCATCACCCTTCGTGCATTAACTCTCATATTATGGCACGACATCACCCTTCGTGCATTAACACCCACAATATGGCACGGCATCACCCTTCGTGCATTAACACTCACAATATGGCACGGCATCACCCTTCGTGCATTAACACTCACAATATGGCACGGCATCACCCTTCGTGCATTAACACTCTCCCTTACCATAATGCAATGCATAAATAATAACAGGGAGATAGAATAACAAGTACAAACCTTACTTCAACATTTGGTTCCATAATATCAATCTCAACTTTGAAATAAAAACTCAATTATCACCAGAAAATCCGTAAACATGATAAGAACGATAAATTGAACAATACTAGTATAACACGTAGCAATTTGGCATAGGAATGAGACAATATAAGAAAAACAGAGAAACATAAAAAATAAGTAAATTGGCGGCGCATAAGTACTCGTCACCTCACATATACGCCACTCACATGAATTTCACTTAGCAAATAATCTAAGGTTCCTAATTCCCTCAAGTCAGGGTGAGACACAACATTTACCTCGCTCTGAAGGCCACTTAATTCTCAATCACAGCTTTTTCTTTGGAATTCACCTCCAAACCACTCGTATCTATTCAAAAATGACTCAGTAATATCAAAAATTGCTAAAGGAATCAATTATATTGCATAAATTAAATTTCCCAAATTTTCCTCCAAAAAGTCAAAAAAATGACCCCGGCCCCGCTTGGTCAAAACCCGAGGTTCGGACCAAAATTCTTTTACCCATTCACCCCCAAGCCTGAATATGTAATTAGTTTTGGAATCCGACCTCAAATTGAGGTCTAAGTCCCCAAATTTTCGAAATCCCTATTTTCTACCCTAACCCCTAATTCTACCATGAAAACTCTAGATTTTAGGTTGAAAATTCAAGAAACATAATGGGTAATTGAAAAAAAAATAGTTTAGAATCACTTACCAATAATTTGGGGAAGGAATGACTCTTGAAAAATCGCCCCTCACCGTTTAATTTTTGAGAAAAATGAGTTTTTTGGCAAAAATCCTGTTTTGGATTCTGTTAAGTGCTGGGCGACAGTGTGCATCGCGTTTGCGAGGCCACTGTCGCATTCGCGAAGGGTTCAGACTGCCAAGCCTTCGCGTTCGCGAGACCCAGCTCGCGTTCGCGATGGTTACTCCCCCTGGCCTTCGCGTTCGCGAGACATTGCTCGCGTTCGCGATGAAGGAACGACCCCCTCCCCCCCCAGGTCCCCACATGCTTTGCATTCGCTTTGAGCCGGTCGCGTTCGCGAATGGTAAATCCCCCATCACTTCGCGTTCGTGACCAGGCCATCGCGTTCGCGAAGAAGAAATCTCAGCCTCATCAGGTTACTCTTCGCGTTCGCGAGAGGACCTTCGCGAACGCGAAGAAGGATATGACAGACATCAGAATCTGCAGAAACCAGATTTTTTTCCAAGTCCAAAACATCCCGTGGCCTATCCGAAATTCACCCGAGCCCTCGGGACTCCAAACCAAACATGCACACAAGTCTAAAAATATCATACGGACCTGCTCGCGCGATCAAATCGCCAAAATAACACCTATAACTCTAAATTTAGCACCAATACAAATAAAATTCTCAAGAACACTTTAAAACTTCTAATTTCTCAACTGGACGTTCGAATCACGTCAAATCAACTCCGTTTCTCACCAAATTTTACAGACAAGTCTTAAATATCATAATGAAACTGTATCGGGCTCCAGAACTAAAATGCGGACCCGATACCAAAAATGTCAAGCATCAATCAATTCTTAAAAATAATTAATTTTCAGACTTTTAATTTTCATCAAAAATTCATAACTTGAGTTAGGGACCTCCGAATTCGATTTCGGGCATACGCCCATGTCCCATAATTCGATACGGACCTATCGGGACCGTTAAAATACGGATCTGGGCCCGTTTACCAAAAATATTGACCGAAATCAACTAAAATCAACTTTTAAGGCAAAAATTCTTATTTTCATTAGTTTTCAACATAAAAGCATTCCGGAAACCTGCCCGGACTGCGCACATAAATCGAGGAAGGTAAAAATGAGATTTTTAAGGCTTAAGAGTGCATATTCGAGTTCTAAAAGATAAGATGACCTTTTGGGTCATCACAATGCATACTTTAAAATTCTAATTTTTAATAAATAAAAAAAAAGGGTCAATGATCAAAAGGGCGTTCAAACTTAAAATTATTAAAGACTTGCTAATGAAATCAAGATTAAGAGTATGGTAATACTAAAAGAACTGAAGAAGAGTCTCAAACTCTTAGTTGCCATTGTCGAGTCAGATTGTTGAAGAAGGTTATCGCAAAAGGATTTGTATTTTTTTATTTGTGGACCGATAAGTTGCAATTTGATGCTTTCAATTTTAGGAAAATAATTTGAAAAGGAATAAAATTAATTAAGCTGACTATTGTGTATTAGTTCTAAACAATAAATGAATTCAAAAAAAAAAGATAAAAGTAAAAAATGAAGCAATTTGCTATTAAATATAAATTATATTGTACTCAAAGAATAAACATAGATAGGAGGAGAAAAAAGCTAAAAAAAATGGGTTTCGAACCTACATCACCAGCAAAGTTGGGAATTTAAGCGCCCAAATCAACCACTCCTCCCATCAACCTCTTTGTATCAAAGGGCACACTTAAAATATTTAAGGGGTCTCATATATATGTACAGATATATATAGTAATATGTATATACATATATGTATAGAATATATAATATGTATATACAGGGTTTTTGCCGATGCTAACGGGGTCACATGACCCCTCAACTCACAACGTAGGTCCGCCTCTGTATGTATACATGAAATTCTTGCCGAACTTTACGGGTATCGGTAACCCATCTACCTATTGCATAGATCTGCCTCTAATAGTATGTATTATGTTTATGTCATATTCGAAGCACAATTTAGAACAATTCAAGTTAAAAATAGGATATTTAATTTGGAGAAATGGAATATTTAATATTTTGTACAAATAAATTTATTTATTTTTAAAATTGCGAGTAGAGAAAAAAAGAAAAAGAGAACAGGCAAATTAAATAAAATGAAAAAAAAAAAGAGTGGATTTGAAAAGACAGATCCTCAAAAAGGCAATTACTTTTATGTCACCATTACGTCTTAGCCGGTCAGCAGATCGCGACGAACAGAAGTTACTAAATACTCAATTCTCTCACGCATTAATTAAGAGCGTGCTCGACACGCTGGGCTTCTCATTTCTTGTTTCAACCTCAGAGCATCCGGCCGGTTTGGTCCGAGGAGTGTTTTAAAAGGCGTGGGTGTAAGGTGGGGTGTTTTACATATGTTTCAGCGGGGCGTAAGTCTCGAAACGCGGGGCATAAGTCCCATAGGTATTTAATTTTTAATATTTTATAAAATAATAATATAATAATTAATATTTATAAACAGGTAAAATTACATAAATATTGAAGAAAACTATATATATGTGTGCTACATCCCCACAAAAAAACTAATCAAAACAATCTATTATACGTTACTTACAAGCACAAGTAATTTGAGTCTAAAAGAATAAAGTTTTCTATATGGAGGAACAAAAAGGATGATTAACCTGCAATTTGAACTTTGAATTTGCTGTTATGAAGAAAAATATAGTTCTCTTTGTATTTGTAAAAAAAAATTAAATATTCGTTGCTTTTGGGAGATATTAGCAGATTAGCGGACAAGATAAAAATTTAAAAAAATCATGAATTAGGGCTTAAATCAATAAAAAAGGTCTTTACTTTTAAATTTAATACTTTTGAGTTCCTTTTTAAACCTTTTGAGTAATTACCAAACTCACTTTTGAGAATTTGGGTATTATATGAAGGACTAATTCAATAAATTTTATTTTAATTTGAAAAAGTCTTTGGGGTTTACTCCTTACTAAAAAAATGCGCCCCGAACGCTCGGGCGTACGCCCCGAACGCCCGGGCGTACACCCCAAATTGCGGGGCGTACGCCTCTTGAGACTTTCGCCCCACACCATCGCCCCGGGGTATTTTTGGTACGCCTCGCCTCGAGGCTCGCCCCAGAAACGCCTTTTAAAATAGAGGACTCTGAGCTCTTCGTTTTTATTTAAACATTTCATGTGGCAAAGGAAAAAATAAAATCCGAAATATATCACCACAATCCTTGCCCAAAATTAAGAAAGCTTTTGAGAAATATTAAATATTGAGAACATTAGTATTTATTGTTAATATAAAATATTATCAAAATAAAATATATTCTACGAACTAGAACTTCGTACGGAGAGGGGCATATTTGATGTAAAGGTAGAGCCAGACAGTTCACGTGAATCCAGTACTTTTGAAAGTATAAATCTATGCGTTAAATTTATTAAAATTAAAATAAATAAATAAATAGCAGATTTAAACCCATAAATTTTAAAATATACTAGGTTCAATACTAACAGACTTAAAATTGAACCCATAAAATTTAAATATTGAATCCAACTCTTCGTATAGAAGATGTTAGATTTATTCAAACGGATTAGCTACATAGACACCTCTACTTACACCAATTGATATAATTAATACCCATCATCTCAATTTATATATTTTAATACTCCTTCTGTTTCAATTTATGTGAACCTATTTGACAGAAGACTTTTGAACTTGTGGTGTAAAATGAGGCACATATATTTTGTGTGGCTATAAATCATTGCATAAATGTAAATTGTTTCTATATAAGGAAATGAGTCATTCTATTTGGCACGTACCGAAAAGAAAATAGGTTCACATAAATTGAAACAAAAAGAGTATATTTTATTTTTAGTATATTTAGAAAAACTATACTTTTGCAATTAGGGATGGGGAGTCCTGAACCAAAATGTAATTCTTTTGGACTCAAAGAATCAAAATATGTGAGAAAAAACTTGGGGATCATAATATGTATAGCACGGTGAAATACTGAGCTATATTTGAACTTTAAATGGGCGGGAATGTATAACGTGGTATATATGCGCTCTATACCTAGATAAAAAAGTGTGCAAGTCTCATTCCTCACAAACGCGAACCAGAGCACCCCCCTAGAATTGAGATAGGCGCCATCACGACGGGTGAGATTTTGGGTCGTGACACCACTTGTCCCACAAAAGTGTAGATTCATGGTCCCACATCGTATCTAAGGCGTTATCTCGTAGTGAGTTGCTCGTTTCGGCTCCAAATCACCAAATCTTCAACTTTTCAAAAAATTAAAATCGAGGTATTCCGACTTATTTTTTGTTAAAACTCATGTATAAAAAATGACTATTAGTTATTCTTACTGTGTCTATGTTATTTCGTGATTATTTTGCGATTTAATTAATTTGTTATTTTTTATCCGGATTATATTATTAGCATGATAAAGAAATTAGTAAAATAGAAAAATTGTTATTAGTTAATTTTTACTTTGTTATATATTTTTTTGTGATTGTTTTGTAATTAAATTAATTTGTTATTTTTATCCGGTTTAGATTAGTTATTTGCTAAAATATTAGTAAAATAGATAAATTATTATTTTAGGAATAATTAATCTTATTTAGATGTTATTGTTGTACATATATGAATATGTGACTTTAGTTTCTAATAGTGGTATGTTGTGCCCGTAATTTTAATGTAGTGCTCGTATTTGTAATGTAATGCCTTTTAGCGTAGTAAAATATAGTGTCCTTTAGCATAGTATCTTTGTAGTTATTGAAATTAATCATTTAATTATTTGTTAAACCCAAAAATATCTGAAAAAAGTTGACAGTTCAAACACAAACTCTCTCGAATTCTAGTCAACAAACGTAAGAAAATAATATTAGAAAATAACAATATTTGTCAAACTAAGTATTGTTATATGAATATTTAATAATTAAATCTTGTATAGTTATAAAAATTAATTATTTAATTTTGTTATAGTAAAAAATAGGTGAGTAATAAACAAACATATAAAATAATAAACTAACATATAAAATAATAAAATAGCATATATTAAAGATGTTAAGCAATGAAAAAGAAAAATACTTTAATTAATATTGTTCAATTTACAGTAGTTGTCATGGAGGTTCCGCCTGTGCATCCCGAACCTGTATCGCTAGAGCTACTGTTGCTACATGCTGATCATAGGTCTTCGTACATATGGGAGGGGCAGTGTTTGGCCCAGACATTCCGCGCTAGACAGGTAGACGAGATGTGGGACTTTCTTAGGGCCCGCCCACTCCATCCCCGTATAGTCAAACGCCTTCAGGTTACGGGTTTCTATAGGATTATTGAGATCGCTGGTTGCAGTTTGATTGGTCGTTGATCACGGCTTTGATAGAGCGGTGGAGACCGGAGACGCACACATTTCATTTACCCATTGGTGAGACTACTATCACACTTTAGGATGTGGATGTTCTGTATGGGCTGCCGGTTGATGGACATCCTGTAGCTTACCCGCATGCACTCAGAGATTATACGGGATTGCAGTACCTGGAGATGTTGCAGCGGCTCACCTGGTTCCAGCCAGTGGAGGAGGTTGCATTGAGTGGGGCCAGTCATTTGCAGTTGACGCTCGACCGACTGCATCTGGAGGCGATGGATGTGGACATTACAGATGATACACCGGATCTTTATATCAACTGGTACACGAGATTGTTGTTGCTGCTTGTGTTTGGTGGGGTATTGTTCCCGAACACTTCGAAAAATCTAGTCAGCTTGAGATTTTTTCATCATCTTGAACGATTAGATGATTTACCTGGTTACAGCTAGGGTGCAGCTGTTCTAGGTTACTTGTATAGGTATATGTGTCGGGAGAGCATGGGCACCCAGCGAGACGTTGCCGAATTTTTGCCGCTATTGCAGGTGAAAACATAGTCAATTATTTTCATGATTATAACATACATAGTAAAAATATACCTTAATTTTTGTGTCCACATTGTATATTAGGTTTGGGCCTGTGAGCGGTTCCTGCAGTTGTAGCCACCTTTACCACCCATCGCTCTCAATGCACCACCTCTACCGTTTCTCCCTTTAGCTAGGAGGTGGGTTGATAGGCGAGGCTACGGATGCGAGGTCGAGGCTCGACATAATCTCCCTATTGAAGGGATTTGTTGGATTTGCTGGAGGGCGCGCAGGTACATGTATACTTAAGTTTACTTGGCCTAGTTTTATATGTGTTGCGTTTACTCAAGATTCATGTTTTTACTTAATAGTTCATATGGAGGCCACACAACGATGAGCTTATAGCTGGTTTGTCCGATTATTGCTCGAGCGCCCGACTTATGTGGAGTTCTTCCGTCCCATTGATGTGTCTCGATATTGTCGAGCATCATGCCACCGAGCGAGTCCTTCGCCAGTTTGGTTGACCCCAGCTTGTACACACTCCGCCCGCTTGGCTTAGGACATATTATAAGTGGGATGATCGTTCCAGGGTTGACCAGACATACGTGGCCTGGCCAGAGGCGCAGATTGATATTTGGAACCGTCGGCATGACCTGATTCTGCCATCCCCTCCACCTGAGCGTACGGATGGTGAGCATGAGTATATGGGCTGGTACAACAGCATTACCCGACTTTTTATCGAAAATCTCGTTTATCGCGCTGGTGGTCGGTACATTCCATATGCCGGGAGGCATGAGGCACTGGTATGTTATATGTTATACTTACTTATAATGTTAACCAAGCGTTCCGTAATTAATATTTTACATGTTGTGTAGGCTATTGACTTACATTTGTTCTACCAGTTGGGCCTCCAGATGCAGCAGCATACCGGCAAGGGAGTAGCCGCTTTGCACTAGTATGGCCGCCAAGTTACAGATCTGGTTTCCCAGACATTGAGGCGATCCCGAGATGACGAGCGCTTAGAACACGAGGCTGATTATCTGCCTCCAGAGCAGTACCATCGTGGGCCAGCAGTGGAGCCTGAACATGGTCGACGTGGCAAGCGTGCCTAAAGAGGAAGAGGTGTCCCACGAGGTCGTGGGGGTCGGTGAGGACGTGGTCCCCAGCAAAGGGCGTTGAGCCACCTGTTGAGAATTTTGGAGTTGATCAGCCGGGTGACCATCCTGAGCCAGACGATGCTCCTCATGATATGTCGTCATTCAGCCTTCAGCTGACGCCAGGGACTTCGTAGGTGACCCCGTCAGCTCCATTGTTGAATGGGGCACGACCATTACGCGACAGGAGTGGGATACGTATTTTTCTGGTCCCCCATAGCCATCGACGATTGTTGATGATCGTCCGGCACGAGATGTGCATAGTGGGCGCCGACTGAGTTATAGGTCATCATCGAGGGATGCTGAAGATCTTTCACAGGCGCAACTTTGTTTGTATTACTATTATTTATACTTGTTTTATCTCATTGGTTAGTCATAAATATCTAAAGCGTTTTTATTTTTTTTAAAGACATCATCCTCGCCCGTCACGGAGGCCACTTTGTGCGACACTGACATGCCTGAGACGGATGATTATGTTGAGGAGCCCGCCGAAACCATGGTAAGACCATTAAATTTTTTTTAACTAACACGCACATTAGTAATATATATTTCATATACTAAAATATCTTATTATTCTGTCAATTAAGTACAATGGGCCCAAATTTTTAGTATAACGCGGTAATTCATCGCGTTATACCTTGTTGAATTACTAGTATGTCAGTTAATACCAGAAGAATTATTAATGGGCCCAATAATTAAGTATAGCGCGATGAAATATTACGCTATACATATTATGGTGGCCAATTTCCCCCCTCCCCCCAAATATTTTGGTTCTTCGAGTACAAAACAACAATATTTTGGTTATAGGTTCTAGGGATGGGGGTACTTTAGAATCGTCGGAACACGAAACCTACCTAGCTAACTACGGTTTGTACTGACAAAGTGAAAAACTGTAATTTTGTGACTTTTATTTTTTTAACTAGGGTTAATTATGTCAAAGTCAATTAACCGTTTTACTCAGAAGTACACTCCCAGGAAAAAGACTGTGCCCCTTATTTCTCGCGTTTTTCTTAACGTCTCTTCCCTCGCGAGACGATATCTTATCAACCACCAAGTTAATTAATATTTTAATCAACCTTAATTAATTTAATCACAGCACTTTGTCTGTTCTTTATCTTCAGATCATTGGTTCAGATCTGAGCAAAGCGAACAAAAAAAGACAACTACAAATACATTAAACAAAATTCATAATATATAAAATTGATCATCTCGTAAACGACGTCGTTTATCCTCATTTCTAACTGTGCTTGCCATACTTAGTAGCAGTAGTAGTAGTAGGCGTAGCAGCATAATATTCGAACTTGTTGCGGAGGAAAACGGCGGCGGCGGAGATGATGAAGTAGGTTTCTCCGTTGACTATAACTCCGGCGAGTTACATTCATGTTCTCATAAACGATGTCGTTTACGTAATCTACTCGCTACGATCCAATGGTTCGGTGTCGTTTGTCGTGAATCTTGTCGTTTTGGTTATCGATCCGATTTGAAAGAAACTGTACGGACATTGACATTCACGCATGCATTTATGATGTAGATTGTACACACAGACACGCAAATAACACACACACACACAGAGTACTCTCTCTCTTCACTGAAAATAGATTGATTACGTTTTATTTTTTACAGTTTAGGTGTAAATGCATAAGAGATTTGAAGCTGGAAAGCCTGTAATCCAAAGCTTTTTTAATTTTCTTTTGTTTGCCGATTTTACGAAGCATTTCGTCGTATGAGTATTATTGATATAAATAGAAAGAAGACAATCAGAAACTACGCGTTTTGTTTAGGATTTGATTGAAGAGGATAGAATTAATGAAGCCGTAGCAGAGTCATAATTTCTTTTACAGTTTTTGAGGCTTTAATTTTTGATCGGTTTTAATTTGTCTCGTACTCATGGGTATTTCAGCAGATCCATATTTTTTATTGCGCGTAAATGTATTTTTGCGTTCGTACTCTGAATCACTGCATATGTTATTTATTAACTGTAGTACTGGTTTCTGTATTAATTTTCTCTTTTTTGTACCTTTTATTAGGATTTGTTGTTGAAATCTATTACTGGTTTTTATATTTTCTCTCTTTTGTGGACCTTTCACTTGAACTCTTTCGAGATCTGCTGGTTATTGTATTTTTCTTCTCTGTTTTGGACCTGATACTTGAATTTGTCGTTGAAATTACTGGTATCTGTATTTATAATCTCTTTTTTTAATCTTTTACGTGAATTTGTTGTTGAAATTATATCTGTACTTGCTTTCTCAATTATGTACGTTTTACTTGAATTTATTACTGAAGTTTGTTTATTTTGTGGTACGCAGCATTTAAGGTTATCCAGAATTGCTCTTGTTAGCTGTTTTCAATTAAAGCATAACAAAAGAGAGGAAAAAAGAAGTGTACTGGATAAGGCAAATGAAGGAGGTTGCGGAGAAATGTGTGGACTCGCAGCTATGGCACGCTTGTGCCGGAGGAATGGTGCAAATCCCTCCGGTCAACTCCAAGGTCTACTATTTTCCACAAGGGCATGCTGAGCATACTCTTGTAAATGTGGATTTCTCGACGCTACCGAGAACTCCTGCTCTGATTCTATGTAGGGTAGCTGCTGTGAAGTTCTTAGCGGACCCTGAAACGGACGAGGTTTATGCTAGGATTAGGCTTGTCCCGGTTGAGAACAAGGGGGATGACTTTGATGATGATAACATTTTGGGGGGTAGTAATGAGACGGGAACAAATGACAAGCCTACTTCATTTGCCAAGACATTGACTCAATCGGATGCGAATAATGGGGGTGGATTCTCAGTGCCGAGGTACTGTGCAGAGACTATATTTCCTAGGTTGGATTACACCGCTGACCCGCCTGTGCAGACTGTGATTGCCAAAGATGTTCATGGTGAAACTTGGAAGTTTAGGCACATTTATAGGGGGACTCCAAGGAGGCATTTGTTAACAACTGGTTGGAGTAATTTTGTGAATCAGAAGAAGCTGGTTGCAGGGGATTCCATTGTGTTTTTGAGGGCAGAAAATGGTGAACTTTGTGTGGGAATTCGTAGGGCAAAAAGGGGTGGTATTGGTGGGCCAGAAACCCCATCTGGATGGAACTCTGCTTCCGGAAACTATGGTGGATTTTCTACGTTTTTGAGGGAAGACATGAACAAGAACGGAAGCCTTAATTCTTCTTGGGGGAGCTTCAAGGGAAAGGGAAGGGTGAGGCCTGAATCAGTTATTGAAGCTGCATATCTTGCTGCTAGTGGGCAGCCTTTTGAAGTTGTATATTATCCCCGTGCAAGCACTCCAGAATTTTGTGTTAGGGTGTCTTCTGTGAATACTGCGATGAGGGTTCACTGGTGCTCAGGGATGAGGTTTAAAATAGCTTTTGAAACTGAGGATTCTTCTCGAATCAGCTGGTTCATGGGAACTATATCCTCCATTCAGGTTGCTGATCCCATCCACTGGCCCAATTCGCCTTGGCGGCTTCTTCAGGTAATGCAGCTACTCTTAGTGGGACCAAAGTCTGTGTTGTTGCTTATTAATGTCAATTACAATGCCGTTATTCTGATATTCTTGGCCATCGGCTCTTTGGCTGATAGGTGAATATCATATAGCGAGTCAATAGTCCTCCAATACTCTTTTTCCCTATTGTCCATCCTTCTAAGTTGTGATATGTCATTTTAGCATTGCTGAACTGTAGTGGCACTGGTCAACATTCTTAGGACTTTTCAAGGTTCTAAGCAAGCCACAGTATGTAGTTAATTGATTGACTGAGATTACAATGTCTCAGTATGTTTAACATTTATTTCATGTTCTGGTTAACAGGTTAGCTTATGGAGTATTACTTTTTCCTTTTTTACATATTCTGCGAAGCATATATTCGAATGAATATTGATATCATATAGCGAGTCAATAGTTCTCCAATGTTCTTTGGCCTTTCTTGCAATTTCCATAGTTCTAAGGTGTTGCGACTTGCGAGATGTCATTCTTACATAACTGACTGTTCAACTCTTAGACTTTTTCACAGTTGAAGCAAGTCATAAAAGGTAGTTGATTGATTGATTGAGATTACAATGTCTCAGTACATTTTGGATTTATCTCATGTTCTGGGTAGCTTATGGGTTATTACTTTTGATCAGCTTAGTGCAATGAAGATCTGCTGTTTCATTTTTCATGTTTTGGATACTTTTAGATGATATTATTGTAGGAGAAACTCTATCTATGCATTATTGATGATTTCTTTCATTGCATTGCCTTACAGCCACTTTGAAATCCTCAGATTTTAAAATGCAATATGCAGTTGTGAGTGCGCTTTTACTTTTAGTTTAAGCTGCTTGTGGTTAACTGTTTCCGTGATGTGCTGCAGGTGACATGGGATGAACCTGATTTACTGCAAAATGTAAAACATGTCAGCCCATGGCTTGTCGAACTGGTCTCAAATATGCCAGTCATTCACCTCTCGCCCTTCTCACCACCAAGAAAAAAGTTGCGTCTACCACCAGATTTCTTACTTGACGGCCAATTTCCGTTACCATCTTTTTCAGGCAACCCCCTCAGGTCCAGCAGTTCTTTCTGTTGTCTATCTGACAACATCACTGCAGGCATACAGAGAGCCAGGCATGCTCAATTTGGAGTACCTTTATTGGATCTGCACCTTAGCAACAAAGTGCAATCGGGACTCCTACCACCCAGTTTCCAGCGAGTTGCAGCTGATTCAAAACGTACTAATTGCATCAATAAGGGCCAAAATGACAGAAATGACAACATATCTTGCTTGCTTACCATGAGTACTTCTAGTCAGATGTCGGAGAAAACTGATAGTGTGAATACACCTCGATTCTTACTCTTTGGTCAGCCAATTCTGACTGAGCAGCAAATTTCTAATCGCTGCTCTGCCAATGCTCAAGAAGTCCAAACAGGAAGAGACTTAGGCAGGATAGAACTGAGAGATGAAAGATTTGCTTTTGAGCAGAAAGGTCTTCAAGACAGTGTATCAAGTACTACATTTCTTTGGAATCGAGGTCATCATGCAGCTGAACTTGGTGCTGATACTGGTCACTGCAAAGTATTCCTTGAGTCAGAGGATGTAGGCCTTTCGCTTGATCTGTCAGTTCTGGGATCATATGAAGAACTGTACAGAAGACTTGGAAACTTGTTTGGACTAGAAAGATCGGATATGCTGACATGTGTGCTCTATCATGATGCAACAGGTGCTGTTAAACACACAGGAGATGAACCATTCAGGTGCTTTGTTGTTTTCAGTACCCTCTGCTTCTGATAATTAATCAATTTCGATGATTTTTCCTCTGAAGGCAGTTGTGAGCATATATTTTTGCGCGCACACACAAAAATTAGTTTTTTGTATTAATTTAATGAACCTTTTTCTTGGACTTGTTTTGTAGCTACTTCCTTAAGACTGCTAAAAGATTGACAATTCTGATGAACCCAAGCAGCAATATTGAAAGGTAATTGTTAATCATGCTCTTCCATTGGATGCAACATCCTCATTGTATGAAACTTATTATCCTTAAGGCTGAAAAGTATGATTTTACGACCTTCCAAATGCAGGTTTTGCAGGGAACTCTTTTATGTATTTGCCACTTCGTGATTAATGACTTGCAATCCTGTATTTCAGGAAATGGATCACTGGTCTCGCAACTGCTGAACGTGGTCTAGATTCTTCAAACCGGGCAGGACCACTTAGCATCTTTGCATAGAGTCGGCGTTTGATAGCCTATGTGAATAAGTACCTTCCTTTGCTTTTCACATCCACTGCTTCATTTTGTAGTGCTACGGAGACACTATCAGTGGAATACTGTGTTTGTTTCTCTTATTATATTTGAGTTCGTTATGTTGGAAACATTTAATGTGCTTACAGCTTACTGTAACAGTTCTACTGCGACATCTTGCTAGATGTGTAGTGCTGTTGTATTTGTTGGCTTTATTAATCTTAAAGACGTGAATATTCATATGTGCGCTGGTGCATGTGTGTTTTTGACATGGATATGGACGCACTGTGAGCTTGATTCTTTTTCTTGAATCAAGTACATGGAAATATTCTATTCGTAATAGATAACTTAAACTCAAATGTATGCAATTCTTGAAATAAAATAATAATAATTTCAAATGGGAAAATCTTATCTTGAAAGATCAACATTTAAATGTCCTCTTTCAATTAGGGAACCCAGAGCATTTGTAATATTAACTTTCTAATCTATTGCCCATAGTATTGTCACTAACTCTATTTTGATGCAGAGACGAGCTAGCCTATTAGCTACTGGTTCGATCGAACCCAATAGCTTTGATCTAAATCCTATATTTGTCTTATGAAATTTATTGAATATGTACTCATTATTAATTTAAAACTCAGCAATTTAAAAGAATTAGAATCCAAACCCATAACTTTTAAATTCTGGCTCCGCCACTGTTTTGATGGCCTATCTCTTATCCAGAAAATAACCCGAAACTATGCGGGGAAATAAAATGAATGGTCGAAAGATATGAATGAAACAAGCACTTATTGTGGTAAAAATTGCACGGGGAGTCCTATTTGGTCGCCCATTTTTAACCTATACCTGTTTTGTTTTTCCGTTTGCATACGTACCTATTTTTTTTATTGTTAAAAGCGTTTTAAAAAGACGATTTTGCCCTTCTTTAATAAAAGACTATTGGCAAACTGCATGACAAAAACTTAAGCATGTTTAGGCTGAAGTTTTAGCAAATAAACTTAAAAACTTCAGCTTGTTTAGACTGAAGTTTCGGATAAAACTCAGGGCAAAATTGTAGATTGCGTTACAAAATTTTAGCATGTTTTGGTATGAAATTTTAGCAAATGAACTAAATAACTTCAGCATGCATTAGCAAAAACTCTTTAGAAAATTACATACTGCAAGACAAAAACTTAAGCATGTTTAGTCTGAAAATTTAGCAAATGAACTAAAAAACTTCAGCATGTGTAGTCTGAAGTTTTAGCAAATGAACTAAATAACTTCAACATGTTTTGTCTGAAATTTTAGCAAATAAACTAAATAACTTCAGCATGGATTAGCAAAAACTCATTAGAAAATTACATACTAAAAGACAAAAATTTAAGCATGTTTAGTCTGAAATTTTAGCAAATGAACTAAATAACTTAAAGATTATTAGTCTGAAATTTTAGCAAATGAACTAAATAACTTAAGCATGTTTAGTATGAAGTTTTAGCAAATGAACTAAATAACTTAAGCATGTTTAGTCTGAAATTTTAGCAAATGAACTAAATAACTTCAGCATGTTTAGACTGAAGTTTTGGATAAAATTCATGACAAAACTATTGACGGCAGGATAAATAAATTCAGCATGCATTAGCATGAAGTTTTAGCTTCAATGTGAAACAACTTCATGCAAGTGTGATTCTGAAAATGAATCTGGACAAGTTTTTGATTTTTTTATAAATTTGCTGAGAGGAGAGGAGGAGATCGTTTTATATCTTTTGCCAAGGGTGTAATTGTCATATTATTAAGAATTTTTTGTGAAATGACTACCAAATCAATAATTTTAAAAAATAGGATACAAGTTAAAAGACACAAATGTAAAGTACATTCGCAACATTCATTTTGGATCTACTTTTCGCTTCTTTAAATGCTTTTGGCAATTTTACTAATGTGAAATTTGTTCCTTTGTCTTTGTTATTTTGGTATGAAAGGACTTAATGGTTGGCAAGTTAACTAACTTCAACTTCGTATTTCTACTTATGTTTGAACGATATTAATATCGAAAAAGAACAAACAAAAATAAATGACACATGTTGTGGTTTTGTTTTAAGAGTAAAACAACAGTTGAAGCATTGCTTGCCAACCCAATTAAGGTTAGGTTTTCATGAAATTGATGTGATTAATTTCTACTTTAATTTAATCAGACCCCCACCCACACACCCCTGTGGGGTGACGCGGAGGGGGGGGGGGGAAGCCCTTTTCACGTGGAGGTTCCAATGGCATCGCCGTATTGATGGGTGAGTCTTATTTAAGCTCTCTCCAATATGTCCTAACTCTCATTAATGGTTTATTTGACTACAAGCACTTTGGTAGTATTTATTAATCTCTTTGAAAGTGTGTTTAACAGTGCAGATTTAATAATTCAATGATGTAAAATTAATGCATCACGTTAACATAATAATTTCAACAATTTCAGTACTAATCCCAACAAGTGGAACATTAGCGTAGTAATGTGACCAAATGAAATGCATGACTTGTTCAAGTTAATCACAGGTAATTTCTGGTAGGGGTGTACATAAGTCGAGTTGGTTCGAATTTTTCAATTACCAAACCAAACAAATTATGTCAGGTTATTAAATCTGAAGACCAAACCAAATCAATAAAACTCAGGTTTTTAATCTCGGGTTTTTCGGGTTATTTCGGATTTTTTTTCATAAAGTCTTCATAGCACAACACATATAATTTGTGCTCCAACTATTTCTTTGATCCTAGTAAGACATAACTATATAAGGTGTTTTTCAAGAAAATAGCATAAAATATGAGATGAGCTATGACATTGTACTAAAATATTCAACAATAAAGATAATAAAATCACACAAAACAAATATTATTAATAAGCCTTAATAAAAATAAACATAATCTAAAATTACTAAGTTGCTAAAATAAGTACGACTGAACAAGTACTATTTTTACATGACTAAACACTATAAGAAAATAAGTTGTGGATTTTATCTAAACCATGGAAAAACAAAAAGTATAGATATCCAACACTATTATTATTCCTAGTATAATTTAATTGAATGTCTTTTATTAGCATTAATATTGACTAAATCTTATTGTAGCATTCAAGAATTATAAGTCCAAGTTTAAAATAATACGTTAAAAGATAAAATTATGAAAATATTTAAGAAATATTTATAAACTACACTACAATAAATATTTTTATGTATTAATATATTTAAAACTTCTATACATGTAATGTCAGGTTGGTTTGGTTTCGGTTTGACTTTTTTTAATTAAAACCAAACCAAGCTAATTATGGTGGGGGTTTTCTCCAGCACCAAACCAAATCATAGTCGGGTTTTTTTTCTCATTTTGATTCGGATTATCGATTTGCTGCAGTTTGTCGGTTTCCTTTGTACACCCATAATTTCTGGTATTGAACTACAAAGCCAACTTACATTCAGAGGCAGACCTACAATATTAAGAGCGGGATCATTTGAACCCATCATTTTCAGCATAAATTATAAACCATATATGTCAAAATTCTCGAAAAGTAATATTGAACATTAAATTTTAAACTCATATTTTAAAAGAATTTTCGAATTGAACCCATTAAATTTAAATTTTGATTTCACTTCTACATGTAATCCTTAATTAAGTGCATGTTTTTAAATCTACCAAAGGTCTTTTATGAGAAAACTTTATCCCCCAATTAGGTTGACCATATTGCACATATGAATAGTCCATTATGGAATACCTAGTTAAGGAAATTAATTAACGACAAATTTGGGGTCAAAGATTAGGGAAAAAAATAAAACTTTGTTCATCCCAAGTGTTTGTTTTCAGTTCCAACTGCGCCGGTGTGTCTACGGACTTTTGCTTCAAGTACATGGGGATCAACGAGGATTTTGTTTAATAGTCATATTTTAAATTGTTTTCTTGGTTTTCATAAGATCCCATTAACCCCATACATTAAATTTAAATCATTATAACTTAAATTATTCAAATCACTTTCTGTATATTTTAGTTTTGTCTTTGGATCGAAGGTGGTTTGTCTCCTAATTTTTGTGTAGACAATTGTAAGAGTATGATAGAAGTTGAATAGGGATGGCAAGCATTGCGATGCGGATGCGGTGCAGGTTCTGTCTTAATCCGTAAAATTTCAACTCGTCCCGTCCTGTCCCACCCCGCATAATATTTTCGCCCGTGTCTACCCATCCCGCACCCACATTTGCGTCCACCCGCCCCGCCTCGTATAATATTTTCTTCTTCATTTAGTCAATTTTATTTCTTTTTAATTTTTTGATTGGAGTTTCCATATCAATTAAGGATTTTATTTTGTCAGAGTCAACTAAGGGATTTAAGGTGGGTGCAACTGTAAATTGTTTAACTAAATTTATTTTTTGGCAAAAAATAATCCATAATTCAAGTTGTATTGATAAAATACATAAATCAAAATCACCGATGACCAAAATAACGAATTTAAAACACTCAGAATTAATCAATATCAATGATGAGAATTGAGAGGTAACAACTACTAAAATGGTAATGTGCTGAAATTTGCAAGTGAAGAAGCAGGAGGAGGAGTGAAGAAGCTGATATTAATACTTACAAAAAAAATAGCTGATACTAAGCATAAGCGTGCAAATGAAATTGGGATTATATGGTACAATACTAGACTGTTATAAGCATCAAAACTCTTCTATCAAGCCAGAGTCTATTGCGTGATTGCATTATTAATATATGTTTCTAGCTTGGCCAAACCCGCACCAAGATCCGCATCAACCCGCAACCGCTCCACAACTGCAGGAACTCTTTTTTTAAAAACAATCAACCCGTTCCGGCCCGCCCCGCACAAACCCAAACCTGAACTGCCCCGCATAGGTTCAAATCTACCTGCCCTGTCCCGTACCTGCACCGCCCCATTGCCATCCCTAGTTGAACAGATACAAAAGAGTACCAACAAATTCTTTTCTTTTCTTTTTTTCTTTTTTTGTTTTTTGCTCATACAGGTACTGAAATTCTAATAAAACAAAATGGAATTTGGGGATTATATTATAACACAGTAATAACTCCTGTATTTCAGGTTTAATTAATGGATTTGTAGGGATAGCAATACAAAATAAATAGGCCAAATAAATAAGTGAAAATTGAAGCTTAGTCAAGTTATGAACATCATAGAAAATTATTTCACATTTAAAACAAATGAAACAGTTCAAACCGCTTAGATAGAAAATGCATCACTACTTTTAAAAAGAATTCCAGCAACAAAAACAAAAAAGAAAAATGCCAGTAACTGTTCCTTTTCTTTTTTTAACACCACCGGATTTGTTACAATTTTTCAATTAGATCATACTTTACCTTTCAAAAGATAAATAACCGAAGCACATGAACTGTTTTTTCTTCTCTTGTCTGGCAAATAGAATTTGAGACTTGAGTACGCATGAAAAAAAAAAGGTGAGAAAATATAACAGGTTAATATAGGGAAAATTAATATTTTAGAGCTTAATTTACTGATAACATTCCTTTGTCGATTAGTTATTTAAGTTATGTGACATTTTGTTTTGATGATTTAACAAATTTCATATGAGAACCAGATAGAAAATGTGATACAAAGCCTCTCTGTGCTCAGAACAACAAGTCAAATATCTAGCACAAGTTCCAATGAAATCAGTTAACGGAACGACAGAGGGAGCAAATATATATCAGTTCCTCCATTCACAAGTTAACTCTTTACAACTGTTAAAGATGATGCACTGCAGACGCAACATCGCATCTGTCACTGTTGAAGCATGTTGTGTACTGGATACTTACTTGTATCATCCTTGGTGACCACACTCATATATTACCAACATGAGTCAAGGGATCATACACACTTGCAAATCCTAAAACATATTTTACTCTCAAGTGTGCAGCCGCCTTTATTCTCCCAAAGGCGATTGAAGAACAAAACAGTAACATAACGAAGGACTAGATCCCGACATTGATTTGTAACAACCTGGCCGGTCATTTTGAGAATTTAAGTCCCGCCCGGCGGCATAAGGCCCTGAGCAGCTTCATATTATATGTATTGACTTGCGTGCGTGGTTGAATTCAGTTACCGGATGACTCAGAGTGATTTGGGATACTTAGTCCCTAAAACGGAAGCTTAAGTCTTAGGATTTTGACCGTAGTCGTAACTATGTGAAGACAACTCCGGAATGGAGTTCCGTCGATTTCATTAGCTCCGTTGGGTGATTTTGGACTTAGGAGCATGTCCGGACTATAAATCTGAGGTCTGTAGCTGATTTAGGCTTGGAATGGCGAAAGTCGAATTTTTGGAGATTTGGACCGGAAGTGGACTTTTTGATATTGGGGTCGGAATGTGATTTCGAGAATTGGAACAGCTCCGTTATGTTATTTGGGACTTGCCTGCAAAATTTAACGTCATTCCGGGTAGATTTAATAGGTTTCGGCACGAGTTTTAGAAGTTGAAAAATTTGAAATTTATAAGTTCGATTTATGGTGCGATTCGTGATTTCGACGTTTTGTGATGTGACTTTAAGACTCGACTAAGTTCGTATGGTGTATTATGATTGGTCGGTATGTTTGGTTGAGGTCCCGGGGGCCTCGGGTGAGTTTCGGATGGTTAACGGATTAAAAGTTTGATTTGTGTTACTGCTAAATCTTCAGGCTTCTGGTATTTTCTCACTTGCGAAGAAGAGACCGCAGGTGCGACAGAACACGTGCGGAGAGGCAAGCGCAAAAGCGAAAAAATGGAGGAGTACCAGGGGTCGCAGGTGCGAGGAAAATTCTGCATCTGCGATGCCCGCAGATGCGAAGATTGAGGCGCAGGTGCGAGAAGAGCTGGACTTGACAGTCTCCGCAGGTGCGGAGAAATTGTGCGCATCAACGGCTCCGCAGAAGCGAATTTTTGGCGCGCATAAGTGAGAGGAAGCGCAAGTGCGGTTGGACATGCGCACCTGCGGTCGTGCAGATGCGGCTAATTATGCGCAGGTGCGGTCACGCCTGGGCAGAAAAGAGAAATCCGAGGGTTTGGTTTCATTCTTCGCTTTTGGACTTGAGAGCTCGGAATTTGGCGATTTTTTTCGAGGGATTTTCAGAGGAAACTTTGGGGTAATGATTCCTAACTCATTTTTGGTTATATTCCATTAATCTATAGTTGTTTTCTCCATTTAGTTTCGGATTTTTGGGGTTGAAATTGAGAAAAAATTGGAAGAACTTCTTCTATGAAGATTTCAAGTTTTGAAAGGGGATTTGTGGTCGGATTTGAGTAATTCTTATATGGTTGGACTCATGAGTGAATGGGTGTTCATATTTTATAATTTTACCCGATTTCGAGAAGTGGACCCCACGGGCGATGTTGAGTTAATTTCAGAATTTTCGTTAAAATATTGATTTCGTTAATTAGATGAGTCTATTATTGTTGTAATTATGATATGTAATTTCTTTTGGCTAGATTTGGGTCATCTAGAGCCGGATATTCGTGAAAGGGGCATTCTTACGGATTTATTGACCTTGACTCGAGGTAAGTATCTTGTCTAACCTTGTGTGGAGGAACTACCCCTTATGATTTGAGTTATCTATGTTGATTGTAATCTGTGTATGCGAGGTGACGAGTGCGTGCTCAGACCTATTTGTGAAAAGTTGGCCTTTTAGGGTTCTTATGTCCTTATATTCACTGTGTATGATGTTGTTTTTGATACGTTTGAATTCCTATTTGCTAGTTTCACCCCTACATGCTTTGACTAGAGATAATTGCTTTAGGATTCACTCTTACTGTCTATTTGATCCTTATTCGACTTAACCAAAGATTTTTACCTCTTTTATCGTCGTGTTATATTTTTTTTATAACTGCTTATCTTTAATTGAAATCATTATTTTCTCACCCTATAATTGTTTAGTCTTAATTGGAGTTGTGATTATCTTCCGCTGCTTATCCTTATTTGAATTGTTGAATTTTTCTCGTAATTGCTCAACCTCAAAAGGAGTTTAGATAACCTATATCTTAGTTGACTTTCCATTATTGAAACTATTGGACTCGTGTTGGCTTCTTATTGTTGACTTGAATATTGTGGAATCGTTGCTACATTTTTATTTTATTTTCCCTTGTTAAGCTGTTCTCCTTGTGCTAACATTCTTTACTGTGGTTATTTCTTGTGAATGAGTTATACCGTTCTTGTGACTTAAATTCTTGAGCTGATTTGCTCGCCGTACTTAGCATTTCTGTCATTGTTGCTTTTGTACTCGTTGTGGTGATTTACGAGGTTTCTGTCGTGTTATAGTTGTTATCTCTGTTGTTTGCGCTGCATATTTAAATTGGGACTACGGACGTATTCCGGGAGATCTCCCAGCACTGCATATTTAAATTGGGACTACGGACGTATTCCGGGAGATCCCCCAGCACTACATATTTAAATTGGGACTACGGACGTATTCCGGGAGATCCCCCTGTCTTGCATATTTAAATTGGGACTACGGATGTATTCCAGGAGATCCCCCTGTCTTGCATATTTACTTTGGGACTACGGACGTATTCCGGGAGATCCCCCAGCACTGCATATTTAAATTGGGACTACGGACGTATTCCGGAAGATTCCCCTTGTCTTGCATATTTACTTTGGGTCTACGGACGTATTCCTAGAGATCCCCCCAGCACTGCATATTTATTTTGGGATTACAGGATGCTATTCCGGTAGATTCCCCACTGTGGTTATATCTGTGTTCGGGGCTGCAAATCTTCCATGCTCAGTTGTCACAGGGTGACTTATATTCGAAGGATATGATTTGAAAAGTTTATATTTGAAAGGTTTTATCTTGAAAGAACTATGTTTGAAGGAAGTATATTTCAAAAATAATTTCTTATTGGAAAGGATTATAATCTAAAGACCTCAATTTAAAAAAAAAAACTTACGGGTGAAAGTTTACACTTGAAGAATTTTAACTAATTTATTGGGGTTGTTGGCTGAGACCTGATGTGAAAACTATTGCAGCTGCTAAGTTACTACTTGCCTTTATTGTATTGTGAGTTTCTGGATTTGGGTTGTGTTTTCGTTCATTCTTCTGTGTCTTATTCTGGTGTTCCGCTGTTACTTGCTGTTTTTCCTTCCTTATTGCAGTTGCTATGTCGTTAGCCATATCTCGGGGTCCTTAGATAGATGTCATGTTCTGTCATCCCTATACTTATACTTGTTCAGTTTATTAGACCAGTGGGTGTCTTGACTAGTTCTCGTCACTACTTCACCGAGGTTAGTCTTGATACTTACTGGGCACCGCTGTGGTGTACTCATGCTACTATTTTGCACATTTATTTTTGTTGTGCAGATCCAGGTACTTGTTCGTTAGTTATCTGTGTGGACTGTTACTGTGGAGACTCAAGGTAAACCTGCTGTTGCGTTCGCGGGCTTCAGAGTCACCTTCAACTTTTCGTTTTGTACTGTTTATTCTTATTTCTAGACAGTTGTATTTAGAAGTTTTCTAGCAAACACTCTGTAGAGCTTATGACTTGTACTACCGGTTTTGGGAGTTTTAAGAGATTATATTTAAACAATGTTGTTTTAATTATTATTAGGCTTACCTAGTCCCTAAGACTAGGTGCCATCACGATACCCAGACGGAGAGAAAATTGGGTCGTGACAAGTTGGTATTAGAGCCCTAGGTTCATAGGTGCTACGAGTCATAAGAGAGTTTGGGTAGAGTCTTGCGGATCGGTACGGAGACGTCTGTACTTATCTTCGAGAGGCTACAAAACTTTTAGGACAATCTCACTTCTTTCATTCCTATCGTGCCAGCTTATTGATCTCGGAGTTTGAACTTTTATCATTCCATTCTCTCACAGATGGTGAGGACATGAGCTATAGTTATAGACGACGCTGCTCCTGGAGCAAGTATCGCTAGAGGCAGAGGCCGACAAGGAGTAAGTGTCGCAGCCAGAGCACCTACCAGAGCAACAGTTGAGGAGCCGCCATTAGTTCTAATTGGGGAGCAGGTACCGGAGGTGCCTGCTGTTACCTCCGGACTTCAGGAGACCTTAGTACAGTTCCTGAGCATGTTTGGTACATTGGCTCAGGCGGGGTTGATTCCGGTTGCACCAACTACTTCACAGACCGGGGGAGGAACACAGACTCATGCCGCCCATACCCCAGAGCAGCGAGTTCATGTTGGTCAGGCTCCAGGTATCATGGCGACACAGCCTGTGGTCCCAGTTCATCCCATGGTTAGGGCAGTAGCATCTGAGGAAGAGCAGCTTAGACTTGCAAGGTTCAAGAAATATGATCTTCCTATATTTAGTGTTTTGGATTCAGAGAGTGCACAGGGTTTTCTGGAGGAGTGTCACCGCATTCTCCATACTATGGGTATTGTGGAGACGAGCGGGGTTGCTTTTACTACGTTCTAGCTTAGGGGAGTGGCCTACCGGTGGTAGCGGGCATATGAGTTGGGTAGCCCGGCCGAGTTAGCTTCACTTACATGGGTTCAGTTTTCAGAGATGTTCCTGAGAGAGTTTGTACCTCAGTCCCTTCGAGATGCATGGCGCGCGGAGTTTGAGCAGCTACGCCAGGACACTATGTCAGTGTCAGAGTATGCCGTGAGATTCAGTGATTTGGCCAGGCATGCACCTGCTTTGGTCGCCACAGTTCAAGAGCGTGTCCATAGATTCATTGAGGGACTCATACATGACATTCGGTTCAGCATGGCTCATGAGTTAGAGTCAGATGTTTCATTTCAGCAGGTGGTAGGGATCGTCCGCCGAGTAGAGGGCATATGGGACCAGGAGAGAGAAGATAGGCGAGGCCACGAGAGAGAGTATAGGCGAGATCAGGAGAGAGAGGATAAGGAGGTGAGGAGGCCTCGTAGACCAGAGAGATCTACTGGTCCTTATTTTGGAGACAGGGTACGACATGGTAGAGGTTTTGTGGGTCAGCCAGTTCAGTTTGCACTTCAGGCTTCGCACAATATTTCGGGTGCTCATGGGTCTCAGAGTACCCATACCGCACAATTCCCACAACCACGTCAGCAGAGAGGTTGCTTCGAGTGTGGAGATACCGGCCATAGGGTAAGAGATTGTCCTAGACTTCGGACAGGTGTGTTACATCAGAGTATTCAGGCGATTAGAGGGCTCCCAAGAGGGGAAGGCCCGACCCGTTGATGTGTTTTATATAGTAGGCTCGAGGTCACTGCGCCAGATGATGTCATACATGTATGCTTTTGATTTGTTACAGAGGGGCACCATTCGTATTTTGATTCGGTCCTGCTTATCGGGGCGAGTTTCCCTACTTGTTGTCCCACCTATGGGTGAGTTCATGACTTAGTATTATGTTTAGATGTTTACCCCGTTGGGAGTCTCTATGAGTGATAGCCGTGTCTATCATTTATTTCTATTAATTATTGAAAGTTGACTATAAGTGAATTCACGTTGTCCATTATGGTAGGTTTGATGTGATTCCTGAGTAAATTTGGTTATAATTTGTGATTTGATATTCTACCGGGGTGAGAATTTAGCAAGTGTTGAGATTTTATTGGCAGAATTGAGTTAGTGGAAGACTTCCATTGGTATGATATGTATTCGACGTGTGATTCAGAGTTGAGGGCGAGACCCTCGCGACTCCATGTGATTTGTTATGTTTGAGCCGGGCTGCGTGCCACGGTGGAGGGTGATACCAGGATGAGATCCTTATGATTTGTTCATGTACTGTGATTTTTCCTTTTGAATTGATTCGTAGTAGGGTATTGTTAGAAAGTTCTGCCTGTCGGGCTTGTTTGATATTTATCTTATGCGTTTCCCTTTACATACTTAGTCCATTTCATTATGTGCTTCTTAAGTTTTGGCTTGCGGGGTGTGTGCCCGATGGTGTTAGTTGTGATTTATAGAATTGGGTGTATAGTTATGAGGTCTTCGTGTTTCTTGCATCATTATCAGCGTTGTGGAGGTTTGAAACAGGTTGCTAACGGATATGGGTCTAATTACCGGTACGGGTTTTGATTTCGGGCAACTATTATGATCGGAAATGTTATCATGGGCCTATATGTGGCATTTTGTTGTGTGGTCGTACCTTGTGGGTTTAGGCATGAGTTGTTACAGCTAGTTGAGACTGTTATCGGTTATGGATTTAGAATCGGGTCTTTTGAAGACAAATGGAAGGTGAGAATTTTGACTCTAAGGCTTATCGGTATTGGCTGAAAGGATGAATTACAGTTGGGATGGTGTCGTCAAGCTTATATGGATTGGGGTGACGTGGAGTCGCCCGCGGGTGTGTGTTGGATATGTACCTTCAGTGATTTAAAGACTTCGAGGCGATTCTTCGCACGTTCGAGGACGAACGTTTGTTTAAGAGGGGAAGGATGTAACGACCCGGCTGGTCGTTTTGAGAATTTAAGTCCCGCCCAACGGCATAAGGCCCTGAACAGCTTCATATTATGTGTATTGACTTGCGTGCGTGGTTGAATTCAGTTACCGGATGATTCAGAGTGATTTGGGACACTTAGTCCCTAAAATGGAAGCTTAAGTCTTAGGATTTTGACTGTAGTCGGAACTATGTGAAGATGACTCCGGAATAGAGTTCTGTCGATTCCATTAGCTCCGTTGGGAGATTTTGGACTTAGGAGCGTGTCCGGACTGTAAATCTGAGGTCTGTAGCTGATTTAGGCTTGAAATGGCGAAAGTCAAATTTTTGGAGATTTGGACCAGAAGTGGACTTTTTGATATCAAGGTCGGAATCCGATTCCGAGAGTTGGAACAGCTCCGTTATGTTATTTGAGACTTGCCTGCAAAATTTGACGTCATTCCGGGTTGATTTGATAGGTTTCGGCACGAGTTTTATAAGTTGAAAGATTTGAATTTTATAAGTTCGATTCATGGTGCGATTCGTGATTTCGACGTTGTTTGATGTGACTTTAAGGCTCGACTAAGTTCGTATGGTGTATTAGGATTGGTTGGTATGTTTGGTTGAGGTCCCGGGGCCTGGGGTGAGTTTCGGGTGCTTAACGGATTAAAAGTTTGATTTGTGTTACTGCTAAGTCTTCAAGCTTTTGGTATTTTCGCACCTGCGAAGAAGAGACCGCAGGTGCGAGAGTGCACGTGCGAAGAGGCAAGCGCAGAAGCAGAAAAATGGAGGAGTGCCAGGGGTCGCAGGTGCGAGGAAAATTCCGCATCTGTGAAGATTGAGGCGCAGGTGCGAGAAGAGCTGGACTTTGACAGTCTCCGCAGGTGCAGAGAAATTGTGCGCATCAGCGGCTCCGCATAATCAAATTTTTGGCGCGCAGAAGCGAGAGGAAGCGCAGGTGCGGTTGGACATGCGCACCTGCGGTCGCGCATATGCAGCTAATTATGTGCAGGTGCAGTCACGCCTGGGCGGAAAAGAGAAATTCGAGGATTTGGTTTCATTCTTCGTTTTTGGACTTGAGAGCTCGGAATTAGGCGATTTTGTTCGAGGGATTTTCAGAAGAAATTTTGGGGTAATGATTCCTAACTCGTTTTTGGTTGTATTCCATTAATCTATAGTTGTTTTCTCCATTTAGTTTCGGATTTTTGGGGTTGAAATTGGGAAAATATTGGAAGAACTTCTTCTATGAAGATTTCGAGTTTTGAAAGGGGATTTGTGGTCGGATTTTGAGTAATTCTTTTATGGTTGGACTCGTGAGTGAATGAGTGTTCATATTTTATGATTTTTACCCGATTCCGAGAAGTGGGTCCCACGGGCGATGTTGAGTTAATTTTGGAATTTTCGTTAAAATGTTGATTTCGTTAATTAGATGAGTCTATTATTATTATAATTATGATATGTAATTTCTTTTGGCTAGATTTGGGCCATCCAGAGCCGGATATTCGTGGAAGGGGCATTCTTACAGATTTATTGAGCTTGACTCGAGGTAAGTATCTTGCCTAACCTTGTGTGAGGGAACTACCCCTTAGGATTTGAGTTATCTATGTTGATTGTAGTCTGTGTACGCGAGGTGACGAGTGCGTGTTCGGACCTATTTGTGGAAAGTTGGCCTTTTAGGGTTCTTATGTCCTTATATTCACTGTGTATGATGTTGTTTTTAATACGTTTGAATTCTTATTTGCTAGTTTCACCCCTACATGCTTTGACTAGAGATAATTGCTTTAGGATTCACTCTTACTGTCTATTTGACCCTTATTCGACTTAACCAAAGATTTTTACCTCTTCTATCGTCGTGTTATATTTTTTTTATAACTGCTTATCTTTAATTGAAATCATTATTTTCTCACCCTATAATTGTTTAGTCTTAATTGGAGTTGTGATTATCGTCTACTACTTATCCTTATTTGAAATGTTGAATTTTTCTCGTAATTGTTCAACCTCAAAAGGAGTTTAGATAACCTATATCTTAGTTGACTTGCCATTATTGGAACTATTTGACTCGTGTTGGCTTCTTATTGTTGACTTAAATATTGTGGAATCGTTGCTACATTTTTGTTTTGTTTTCTCTTGTTAAGCTGTTCTCCTGGTGCCTAACATTCTTTACTGTGATTATTTCTTGTGAATGAGTTATACCGTTCTTGTGACTTAAATTCTTGAGTTGATTTGCTCGCCGTATTTTGCATTTCTGTCATTGTTGCTTTTGTACTCGTTGTGGTGATTTATGAGGTTTCTGTCGTGCTATAGTTGTCATCTTTGTTGTTTGCGCTGCATATTTAAATTGGGACTATGGACGTATTCCGGGAGATCCCCCAGCACTGCATATTTAAATTGGGACTACGGACGTATTCCGGAGATCCCCCTGTCTTGCATATTTAAATTGGGACTACAGACATATTTCGCGAGATCCCCCTGTCTTGCATATTTACTTTGGGACTACAGACGTATTTCGGGAGATCCCCCAGCACTCCATGTTTAAATTGGGACTACAGACGTATTCCGAGAGATTCCCCTTGTCTTGCATATTTAGTTTGGGACTACGGACATATTCCGGGAGATCCCCCCAGCACTACATATTTATTTTGGGATTACGGGACGGTATTCCGGTAGATTCCCCACTGTGGTTATATCTGTGTTCGGGGCTGCAAATCTTCCATACTCAGGTGTCACAGGATGACTTATACTCGAAGGATATGATTTGAAAAGTTTATATTTGAAAGGTTTTATCTTGAAAGAACTATGTTTGAAGGAATTATATTTCAAAAATAATTTCTTATTGGAAAGGATTATAATCTAAAGACCTCAATTTAAAAAAAAAAAAAAAACTTACGGGTGAAAGTTTACACTTGAAGGATTTTGACTAATTTATTGGGGTTGTTGGCTGAGACCTGATGTAAAAACTATTGCAGCTGCTGAGTTACTACTTACCTTTATTGTATTGTGAATTTCTGGATTTGGGTTGTGTTTTCGTTCATTTTTCTGTGTCTTATTCTGATGTTCCGCTGTTACTTGCTGTTTTTATTTTCTTATTGCAGTTGCTATGTCGTTAGCCATATCTCGGGGTCCTTAGATAGATGTCATGTTCTGTCATCCCTATACTTATACTTGTTCAGTTTATTAGACCAGTGAGTGTCTTGACTAGTCCTCGTCACTACTTCACCGAGGTTAGTCTTGATACTTACTGGGCACCGTTGTGGTACACTCATGCTACTCTTTTGCACATTTTTTTTGTTGTGCAGATCCAGGTACTTGTTCGTTAGTTATCTGTGTGGACTGTTACTGTGGAGACTCAAGGTAAACCTATTGTTGCGTTCGTAGGCTTCAGAGTCACCTTCAACTTTTTATTTTGTACTGTTTATTCTTATTTCTAGACAATTATATTTAGAAGTTTTCTAGCAAACACTCTGTAGAGCTTATGACTTGTACTCCCGGTTTTGGGAGTTTTAAGAGATTCTATTTAAACAATGTTGTTTTAATTATTGTTAGGCTTACCTAGTCCCTAAGACTAGGTGCCATCACGATACCCAGACGGAGGGAAAATTTGGTCGTGACATGATTACATCATGTGTCCTTAGTATTGTTGTGTCTTTGTTTATATTATTTATTTGTAACTCCTACTCAGCTTAATTAGAAACATCTCGTAGGACACTTTGTAAACCATAAACTGTAATGACCCAACCGGTCATTTTAATTTTAGAATCCCGTTCCCTAAAATAAAACTTTCCGTATGTACTTTTAATAATTTATGACTTGCGGGGATGGTTGGTTCGGGATTTGGAAGTATTTTGGGTTGAAATCGGAACACTTGGTTCCTTAAGTTGGCTTTAAAAGGCCAAGTTTGACTTCAGTCAATATTTTGAGAAAACAACCCCGAAATAGAATTTTGACGATTCCAACTGCTCCGTATGGTGATTTTGGACTTAAGAGCGAGTTTAGAATTTTATTTGGAAATCCGTAGTTAAATTAGTCTTGAAATGGCTAAAACAAGAATTTAAGTTTGGAAGTTTGACCGGGGAGTTGACTTTTTGATACCGGAATCGAAATCCAGTTTTGAAAATTTTTATAGCTTCGTTATGTCATTTATGACTTGTGTGAAAAATTTGAGGTCAATCAGACTTGATTTGATAGGTCTCGGTACCTAATATAGAAGTTGGAAATCTTAAGTTTCATTAAGCTTGAATTGGAGGATGATTCGTAGTTTTAGCATTGTTTGGTGTGATTTGAAGGTTCGACTTAATTCGTATGATGTATTGAAACTTTTTGGTATATTTGGTTGAGATCCCGAGGGGCTCGGGTGAGTTTCGGACGACTAACAGATTACTTTTGGCCTTTGGGAGACTGCTGATAACTGCTGGTATTTTTCTTCTGATTTCCATATACGCGATCGCATAAGTTGGTCTGCGATCGCGTAGAGTAATTTGGGCAGAGGTAGATTTGTTCTACGCGATCGCGTGAATGGGGTTGCGATTGCGTAGGCTTAATTTGGGCAGCTGAAAATTTGTTCTCTGCGATCGCGTGGACATGTCCGCGATCGCGTAGGTTAGGCCAGCTTGTGCATCGCGATCACGTGTCGTTATTTGCAATCGCGTAGGGAAAACTGGGGAGGATCTGGGCCACGCGCTTAATGCTTCGCGATCGCGTGAGGAGGTTCGTGATCGCGTAGGTTTGCAGAATCGGTGCTTCGCGATCGCGTGGGACTTTATGCGACCGCGTAAGGTTATTTTCTAGGAAGTAAAATTTGTACTATGCGACCGCGTGAGGAAGTTCACGATCGCGTAGAAGGAATCATTGGACAGAGAGTTTAAGTTCTAAAAATGGGACTTAGTCCCATTTTTCAATTTTAACGATTTGGGAGATTTTCAGAGAAAACAATGGGGTAAGTGGTCTTAACTCAAAATTGGTTATATTACCCGAATCCATCACTGTTTTTATCATTTAATTGGTGAATTGAGTTGGAAAAAGTTTGAAAACCCTCTTGGATAAATTTGAGGATTTGAGGGCCGAATTGTTATCGAAATTTAGTGATTTTGGTATGAGTAGACTCGTGGTTGAGTGGGCGTTCATATTTTGTAACTTTCACCGGATTTCGAGGCGTGGGCCCCACTGACAATTTTTAAATTAATTTCGGACTTTAATTAAAAAAATACAGTATTTTCTTATAGAATTTATTCCTATAATTTTTAGTGATTGTATCAAATTATTTTGGCTAGATTTGAGCCAGACAGAGTTGGATAATCTTGGAAAAAGCCTTCTAGTGGATTAAATTGGAGCAAGACGAGGTAAGTTTCTTGTCTAATCTTGTGAGGGGGAAATTATCCCATAAGTAATTAAAGTAATAATTGTTGCTAATTGTGGGGGCTACGTACGTACGAGGTGACGAGAGTCCGTGCGTAGCTACTATTAATGCTAAAGTCCGGGTAGTTTAGGATTTATGTGAATTGTTAGATAAAAATATTAAAGATGGAGATCTCATATGATTAATTTTCTGTTTTAATTAATTAATTATTAAAAGAAATTATTCATTCTCCCGAATTTATTTTATAATAAATATACTCTCCTTCCGGAGGTACATAAGAAAATGTCCTCCTTTCTTGTGGAGCGGGCCGAACGCCTCAGCAGGATATATGCATCTATGGATCGTGACGCACGTCCCTCGACAGTGTACACGACACTCTGGATCGGGCCGTACGACCTCGACAGAAATCATGCTTAATAATAATAATTACACGATACTTGGATAGTTTATTGCACCTCGTGAAGCTAATTGATAAATTGAAAATCTTTGGAATTTAATGAATTATTATCCCTTCTTGCTAAGAAATTATTGTTATTCCTGTAAATGAGATTAATTAATAAATTAAAAATTTATTGAAATTGAAGGAATTTAATATATATTGAGAATTGTTGCAATTGAAAGAATTTAATTATTTCTGCTGGTTAAATAAATTATTGTTATATTTTGTGAATCATGCTGAATTAGATATTCTAGTTTTATTTCAATTATTATTATTGACTCATAGTGAGTGTCAAAGTCGGCCATCTCGTCTCTACCACTTCGAGATTAGGCTTGATATTTACTGGGTACACGTTGTTTACGTACTCATACTACACTCGCTGCACTTTTTGTGCAGGACTTGAGGCAAGTACTAGTGGGGGACCTATCGTCTTACACCCACATTATCCAGGGGCATAATGGTGAGCTGCCTTTCTGAGCCGTTCTGCAGCTACCGGTGTCCCTTCTTATATTTACATTCTATCTATTTTATTTCATACAGTATTTGTAGTTTTGTATAATCTAATGGATGCTCTTACACTTGTGGCACCAGGTCTTGGCACACACACTAGTAGAATGTTTGGATTTAAATTTTGTTCTTGGTTGTTTTAATTTACTAAATTCCTGCAAGTAAGAAGAGTTTAATTACTCGGTTAATTTTAAAAGAATTAAATATGAGTTTAAATTACTAGTTGGCTTGCCTAACTGTAGTGTTGGGCGCCATCACGGCCTATAGGTGAAATTGGGTCGTGACATAAACTATGTGGCTGTGTTGACTAGAGTTAGTCAAGTGGTTAGTTTTGTAATAGAGTTATTACAAAGAAACTTGCAATATAGTTATTGTAAGTAGGTGAGAGATTAAAATTTTAATTCTTAGGTTACAATAGGTTGTAATCTAAAGTTGCTCAATTAGTGAAGTTGAAATCTTACGAGTGTAGGTCATGGTTTTTAATCCTGTGAGTTGAGAGTTTTTCACATAAATATCGTTATGTTATTTACTTACTGCTGTATTTTGTGAAAACTGATAGAGAACCAAATTCTTTATACAGTTTGGTGGAGTCATAGTTTACATTAAGTTACAACCAACAATTAAGGTTCATTTCTTAACCCAATCAAAAGTTATATAAAGCCGTACCAACAATTTTGGTGAGATGGATAGGAACTTAAATTAAAAATTTTGGCCCTCGGATTTTAGCCTTGAAATATTCTTAATAGGCTTTATATATATCACAAATTTAAATTCACCGAGGTTCTAGTAGGTATTTGTACACCTAGTGGAAAACAAAAAAAAAGTTACATAAAGCAAAAAAAGAGAGGGTATTTCTGGATAGAATTATTTGTAGTAATCATAGTAAGAAAAATTACATAAATAGTTGATAGGAGGTATCGTTTTGACAATAAGATAAAGTCCTCTTTTTTTTGTCGTTCTCTTATACCTACCAAAAAACGACATAGATATGCTGACATGGCAGGCGTGGATGAAATCATGCGGCGGGTCCTACCAATTACCTTTTTATATTACTTTCCTATCGTTTAAACTAAACTAAACACGTATGGGACTAAGGCCACGTGTATGGCTCCTATTTAGTTCTCGTGTTTGCTCAAAAGCCGCTAAAATTTGGCAAATATCAATTTCTCCCCGAGAAACTGAAATCTCGAGATTTACTCTTTTCGCCGACACCTGAAGCGTGATTAGACTCCTGCACTTTTACCGTAGCAAATGGTAAATGGTAATGAGGTGTATCTATGAATATTTAAAACCGACTAAATCGACCGTACCGTACCGAATCGAATCGATTTTTAGATTTTTTTTAAATAAAATCATAAATTTTTATATGAATCTATAATCGTACCAATAATTAGAGTAAGTTTTTTATTTTATGAAAATAAACCGAAAAATATCGAACCGTGCCGAATAAATTTACATGTAAAAAATATATTTATATATTAATATTAAAAATAATAAAGCATTAAATTTTTCCTTGGACCATGAAATTATAAAAATGTTACAAGCCAACAATTAATTAAACCCAAAATCCTAATTCTCAAACCTATTACAATACTTCTATTGAAACTAAATTATTTACAGCATATTTACTAGCAAGACACAAGGTAATCTAGCGATTATGAGTAACAAACTACAATGTACTGAATTTTCGTATGATTTAAATTTATATTTTTAAATATTTAATCTTCTATAGACTTTATTCTTGAGTCTCAACTTGCTTAATATCTTTCCACCCGTGTGACTTATATTTTCTTTGTCTTTGTTTAGTTTCTTTTACGTTGCTATAGAATAGTTGACGGATCTATACTCTGGCCATCTTTTATGTTTTCTTAGTTAATCACCTTTTAAATAGTAAAATTATTTAGAGAGTTTTAATAAGTCCTATAAAAGTAGGTATGTTATTGCATTATGCTTCTACTAGTGACTTTTAAATGACATTTAGAAAAATATCGAAAATTAATCGAACCGCACTAATACCGAAGAGAAATTGACATGATTGGTACGGTTTTTAAAAGTCTAGTTTCGGTTATACATCATAGAATAACCGAAATATTGGTATGATACAAATTTTATAAAATAACCGGCCGAACCGAACCAGTGACACCCCTAATGGTAATTCAGCACCCCTAACTCTTTTTTCTTTTGTTTTATCTTTTTTTATTTAATTGGAATAATTCAAGTAGTGAATATTTTTTCCAATACGACTCAAAATCCACTATAGGTCGTGATGGCGCCTAACGCCGCCGTCAGGCAAGCCAACGGTGATTGATCAATTTTAATTACTCATTTTATTACTAACGAAATCATAAATTTTAATAAGGAAGGAAATTTACACTTTTAAATCCACGGGAACGTAAAAAAAATGTACTTTATAAGAGAAATGAAAGGCGATGATAATATATAGAACCGTAAACATCAACTAGTATATCCCAAAATTCGGTGTCACAAGTGCACGAGCATTTACTAGGGAGTACAATAATAATAATACAACATATGTCTGGAATGTAAATAAGACGGAATAAAGTAAATGGTACGATGAAGACTTTGTGGGCTGCGATGCGTAGCCTGGAATGCAGCCCCCCATAAAGTCTCCTCAACAGCTTCACCTACACGCCAAGATGACCACCAAATGAATCTATCGGATCCTTCACATTTAGTGCAGAAGTGCAGCATGAGTACGTAAATCAACGCATACCCAGTAAGTATCTAGCCTAACCCCGTAGAAGTAGTGACGAGGGGACACTTAATAGTGGTCTAATAAATCAATATGATAAATTATAAACAGATAAGAAGCACAACAGTAGTAGTGAGGTAAATCTGTAACACACATAATCTCCAAACTTTTCTTCAAACGATATCAATTTCTCATCTCGTATTCTATCTCAACAGCTCAGAAAATACCTACTGCCAATATCAAATAAATAAGAAATACCATATAAATGCAAGGTATTAGTGGAAGAAAAAATCTCGTGAATATTCGGACTGCTAGCGATATAACGCATGATTATGCCGAAGTCGTACAACCAGATTTTAAAAAGAATATGATACTGCCGAGGCGATCGACCTAATCCCATCATAACATGTACACTACCGAGGATCGAGCGGCACAAACCATAGATGCATCTATTAGACTGCCGATGCGAACTACCTACTCCCATGAGAGTGTGGTACATAATGCTGCCGAGACGTTCGGCTCGCTCCACAAGAAAGGAAAGAAATTATTGAATTCCGATACATGAGCTTACGGTACAGTATATGAACACAATGTGAGTATAACCTTTACTGTTTCTCAAATAACTTGCCAACAACTCAAGGTAATAAAGCTCGGCCTAATATATATGTATATATTTCTCACTCCCAACTCTAGTCCTAAAAAGGATAAGCGGTCCCTGCAAATATAATCCGGTCTAAGAGTCCGGAGTCGAATCCCACAGAGAACTAAGGTTTAGCTACATCTGTTCACTATCACCAAGAAGACAAGCTTGAACAATTCCTAAGTTATAAATATTAAGATTCTTATGTCTAACTAATTAACTAACAAATTAAAATAGAAAATTAAAAACTAAAGATAGTAAGGGTTGGAGACAAGATTAAGGAGGTCTAGAGTTATGATTTCCCCATTTGTCAGAATCCTTTCCGCTACGTCTCCTTAATTTCGCCTAATTATTCTCTACTGATCGTGAGCACTTCAGGTGTCATAATTTTCTCCCGAGCAACTATAATAATTTACTAGACATATTCTCCCGAACTACGCTAGTTGGCACAACCTTACCGTTCACTATGACCATGTCAAGGATTTTTTATTCCTAAACCCACCTTTAAACCCACCATATTGATTCCTCATATACGTTAGGTATGACGTTGTTCAACAATTACTTGAATATGTACCCTTTCCCAAGCAATACATAATAAATAGGCATAGTCAATTGATGGCCATTCAATCAACAGAAATAAGCATGTAGTTGAACAAGTAAAGAAATTCAAAGGCTAAATTATATCGAAACTTAATAAGAATTCATCCTCCAAAAGGTTCCATCAAAACCCTACATAATAAATTAGCTACTCATAGTAGTATGTGAAAATACAATACTAAAATTCATAACCAACAATAGAAAATAGGAAGAAGAAAGGAAAAACTCATAGTTTAATCTTCCTCCTTGCCCCTAGTGTATTCTTGCCTCCAAAGGTGTTGTGCAACCCTAAAGTAGTGTCTCCCCCTCCAAAATTGCGGCACCCCCTACAAAATGACGTTTTAGGATGTATTTATATGACCTAGGTAGGGTTTAGGGCCGTCCAAGGCAATCCAAAATCGGATAGGAGAATTGGAGGGCGTGTCTTCCTTAGCGCGTTGCGCGCCCATGGACTCGAATTCAGCTTGTGAACTTTTTCCAGTTCGCGAAGTGATCCATGCCTTCGCTTCACTTCGCTGTTTTGTGCCCTCAGTTTTCTCCTTTTTGCAATAATTTGATATCTTTTGCTCCATTATCCTTCAAGCTCACTCCTACAAATAAGAAATATGTAATGAGTACAATTCACTTCAAATATCATGTAATCTCCGGCAACTCACACGACAATTGAGATGAAAATACACTCAAAATCATGCACTTTTGTCCATTTATCACCACTCTATACTTAGACTTTTGCTCGTCCTCGAGCGTGCAAAATTAAGCGCATAGGCAAGGAATACATTTCAAAACATACTCGAGCATCACACCAATGACAATGGTTTATATCAATGCTTAGAGCCTAGCATAAGCAATATTCATACTTTTCCTCAAGCTTTACGTCATGCCAAAACTAATTAAAATAATTGTGTGACTCTCTCTAACATCCTAGCCTCAAAATTTGACTCCATTACATCCAAAACTAAGACTCGCTTCTTGTGCCAACTCAAAAATCAAGGTCTCTACCAATCCTTTGCAAATCATATGCCCTCACCAACAAAACAAAGAGAGTAATCAGTCCGCACACTCAAATATAAGTTCAAGTATAATTTAAGGACTCACAGAATGAAAGAATTCACTCTCTCTCGCAATGAAGCTCATGTGCCCCCAAAGCTCGTACCATAGGCTTGCCTATAATGTAAGTCTCTACTAACTTAAGCTCGCAAAGTCTAGGATCAATTAGGTCTTCATGGGTTGTAATGTAGGCTAAGGGACGGGTATGATAGATATCGATAATAGTGACTAACCCTCCTAAGCACTTTTAATACAATACACTTTAACTTTTAAGCACATCCTTTTCATGATCACTCAACATATCGCTACGACACCGTAAATAATGTAGTCCATTGACTTTAAGCACATCTACATAAGTACTAGCACATATCAAAGTGAATTGGAGGGATCTTTATTTTTTTTTAATTTGTTTTTGTTCAAAATCTTTTCAATACCCTCCATAAATTGGTATTTCCAGCTAGTAGCTCTCTCTATTCATACATGTACCTTTTGTCCTTTCTATGGTTCCACTCAAAAACTACCCAATCTTTTTTCCTTCACTTCTAGAGACTTAAGTGCTTTCGGAGGTAAAGGTTCAACAAGATTTAATTAAGAACAAAAGGGATTCGTCTTGTAATGTGGGTACCAAAGAAAAGGTTTACAGGCTCAAATGGGCTAATGAAGGATCAATCAAAGAAATGCCTATATCATTTCTTAAACTCACAAGACTTAATCGTTTCGCTTCGACTAACACACGAGGCAAGTTCTAGACTAACAAGGGATGGCACAGAGTACAACCAAAATCTCACCTCACACAATGTACATGACTTATTCAGGATGGCTCAGACCCGACTCTCAAGTTAAAGCAACTAACAGAGTCATAATGTATTTCAATCACATAGGATGTACATAATAGGAGTCAAAAGATGAGCCCAAGTGTCAGAATAAGTCACATATACTCTCAAGGCATATAGTCACAAGACTCAAGAAGAAAGTACTCAGCACAAATGCTCCAACTCTAAGCCCCAACATAAAACATGTCAAAAAGCATAGATACTGAAGTTCTTCCTATTCCATTATCAGTTCAAAAAGAAAAAAAAATAATGGATTTTTTTTTCTTTGGACTTTAAACCCTCAAGAAAATTGTCTAGGAGGTCCATCATCGGGAAAAGTCTAAAACGTTTTAAGAATTCTACCTATAAAAAAAAAAACTGCTACCCGGTTCAAAGAGTCATCCCTTGAAAAAGAACCGTGGCCATAAGAAAAATCAAGAGGGATTATTTCTACTTAATTTTTTAATTTGATTTTTGATTTTTTTCTACACATAAAATAATACAACTAAAATAGCATAGAAAATCACTCAAACAGTCTCTTCATCCCACACTTAAAATTATTTATTGTCCCCAATGCATACTAATAAATACAAGAGGGTAAAATAAACTCCCTAGCAGGCCAAAGGCCGAAGCATTAGCAGCTCATGGGGTACTCAGACTTCTACCAGACTTGGTTCTTTGTGCGGGCACCCCACACTTAGTTCAAACCATCTTACTTGCTTTTGCTTTCTTCCAATGACTTTGCTTCCCATCCTCCTAGAAAATAAAAAATGACACTATAAAATTAATATAATAAAATAATAATAAAAAGAATTAAAAACAAAAGAAAGCAATAAAGCTGGGTTGCATCCCAACAAGCGTTTTATTTAACGTCGCGGCACGACGCGAATCACTTTTTGCCTCCACCTTGAGAATATGAATTGAATCCCAAGTTTTGCTTCAAGTTTTCTACTATGCTCCAAGGGTGGTGGAACAAATCTAACTGTCCCAAGAAAATAATATAGTATTCTGTACTTCTTATCCTTTGCATGAGGTATGTAATCTTGACTTTCTGGCAAGAAGAATTCCTAATTATATGCATCTTGTTCCTCATTCCTTGACTCCTAAATTGGCTTGGATGACTCTAATTCCATATCATCATCCAAACACAATGTGAAAAAAATGCTTGGAGTGTAGACCAATGCGCTCAACTACATGAACATTGGGACTGTCAACATCCTCAACACCCAAGACACTAGAGTCAACTAAATATGTATCATCAATGTACTTGGTTGACTCTAGTATCTCTTCTACAACATCAACATCCTCAAAATCTAGTTCGATTGATCGTTGGTGTTCTACTCTGACCTCCTCCCTTAGCACCTCAAATTTTGTATATAATACATGCTCCTTTTGGCTACTATCCATAATATCAGCTGGTTGAGCATTAAATACTTCAACTAATTGACTCACTTGTGCCTCCAGGTTAAGAATAGTTGCCTCTTGCCTTTGGATAGTATTCCCTAGCTTTTGTATCTGCAGTTGTTTCTCATTACTTCTTTGTTTCTATTAACTTCACCAGAAAAAGTAGAACCATTATAGTAAGGGGTTAGGGGAGGATAAGAAATATAAGCACAACCATGAAAGTGACCATCTTGACCACCACACATTCCACACACATTCCACACATAAGATTGAGTTGGTACACATAACTCGCTTTCGGAAATATTTTGACAATTTTTCCCCAGGTGGTTTCCTCCACAATTCACACAAGGAAGATCAACAGTAGAATTACCAACATCAAAACTCTCATAATTCCAAGATGCCATGTTTCTCAAATTAACAAGTAAAATAAAAGAATTCAAATACAAGAAAACAAAAATAAATGTTCAAACATGCAACCTAGCAATATGTACACCTACAGCTACACCGTTAGTTCCCCGGCAATGGCGCTAAAATTTTATCACGCCCAACTCTAGTCCTAAAAAGGATAAGCGGTCGCTGCAAATATAATTCGGTCTAAGAGTTTGGAGTCGAATCCCACAGAGAACTAAGGTTTAGCTACATCTGTTCACTATCACCAAGAAGATAAGCTTGAACAATTCCTAAATTATAAATATTAAGATTCTTATGTCTAACTAATTAACTAACAAATTAAAATAAAAAATTAACAACTAAAGATAGCCTAATTATGGAGACAATTGTCGGAATTATGATTTCCCCAATTGTCGGAATTCTTCCCGCTACGTCTCCTAAAATTAGCCTAATTATTCTCTACTGATCGTGAGCACTTCAGGTGTTGTAATTCTCTCCCGAGCAACTAAAATAATTTACTAGATATATTCTCCCGAACTATGCTAGCTGGCACAATCTTACCGCTCACTATGACTACGTCAAGACTTTATTATTCCTAAACTCGTCTTTAAACCTACCGTATTGATTCCTTATATACGTTAGGAATGACGTTGTTCAACAATTACTTGAATATATACCTTTTTCCAAGCAATACATAATAAATAGGCATAGTCGATTGATGGCCATTCAATCAACAGAAATAAGCATGTAGTTGAACAAGTAAAGAAATTCAAAGGCTAAATTATATTGAAACTTAACAAGAATTCATCCTCCAAAAGGTTCCATCAAAACCCTACATAATAAATTAGCTACTCATAGTAGTATGTGAAAATACAATACTAAAATTCATAACCAACAATAGAAAATAGGAAGAAGAAAGGAAAAACTCATGGTTGAATCTTCCTCCTTGCTCCTAGTGTATTCTTGCCTCCAAAGGTGTTGTGTAACACTAAAGTAGTGTCTCCCCCTCCAAAATTGCGGCCCCCTCCAAAATGACGTTTTAGGATGTATTTATATGACCTAGGTAGGGTTTAGGGCCGTCCAAGGCAATCCAAAATCGGATAGGAGAACTGGAGGGCGTGTCTGCCTTCTCGTGTCATGCGCCCATAGACGCGGATTAAGCTTGTGAAGTTTTTCTAGTTCGTGAAGCGATCCGTGCCTTCGCTTTACTTCGTTGTTTTGTGCCTTTAGTTTTCTCCTTTTTGCAATAATTTGATATCTTTTGCTCCATTATCCTTCAAGCTTACTCCTACAAATAAAAAATATGTAATGAGTACAATTCACTTCAAATATTATGTAATCTCCCGCAACTTACACGAGAATTGAGATGAAAATACACTCAAAATCATGCACTTTTGTCCATTTGTCATATTTCTAAATCAAGTTCAATTATAATTTTAATTAATTAAGCCAGCATAATGAATTCAAATATTTTAAATATTACATGGTAAAGTCATAAGTCTACGTAGACATAAACATACTTTAGCAACGTACGGACTCTTGTCATCTCGTACGTATGTAACACCCACAACTAATAGCACATAACAATTACATCACCTAGGGGTAGTTTTTCCCGCACAAGGTTAGATAGGAAACTTATCTCGCTCCAAAGTTCCATAACCGGTTCCAACGCCTCTCTAACAGCTCAACTCAAAGCCAAACGTCCCAAAACTAGTCAAACAACGTGCAAATCAATCAAAATATACCCCAATGCTTATAATTAATCAATTTACAATAATTCCCAACTCCGCTCGAAAAGTCAATAAAGTCAACCCTCGAGCCCACGTGTCCGGATTTCGAAAATTATTAAAAATAAATATTAACCATAACTCATATGGTCTATATCCAAAAAATCATCCAATTTCGTCCATGAATCAACTCTCAAATCAAGGATTTACCATTTCTCAACTTTGGGGTTCAAAATTCCAATTTCTACAATTCAAACACGGATAAAAATAATAACCAACAAAAATAATCATGTATAAACATCAAAATAAAGGTCATATATTTACCCCCTTGTTGAGACGAGAACAACGCCGTGAAAGTCACCTCAAGCGGAGCTCTAGAATTCAAGATATGCCCAAAATACTAAATTTCTCGGTTTAAAACACTGTCCAAATGATTTTTCTTAATTGCCTTCGCAGGAGACCTTCGCGTTCGCGAATAGCAATTTCATTGACTGGTCAACCCAGAAATTCTTTTTCGCGTCCATGGAACCTCTCTCGCGTTCGCGAAGAACAAAACTTCGCACTAGAAACTAGCAATTTTGTCCGACACAGAAATGGGCATAACTCTCTTATACGATATCAGAATTCGACGATTCTTATTGCTATGGCTCCATAATTACGATACAGATCTAATGATTCAATCAAATAATAAATCAAAGGTTGTTTGTCAATATAGTGCCATTTATTCCCAAAGAAACACGTCGAAACATCAAATAAGAGCGCGACACAATCCAAACACCTCCGAAAGGCCCTCGGGACCCCGTCTAATTACACAAACCAGTCCCAAAATATAACACGAACCTTCTTGAGGACTCAAATCATAACAAACAATATCAAAACTACGAATCAACGATCGAAACCTTTCTTTAAACTTTCAAACATTCAAACTTCGACGAATGCTTCCGATTCATTCTTAAACATTCCGGAATGACGCCAAACTTTGCGCACAAGTCACAAATCACGATACGAACCTATTCCAAGGATCGGAACCTTAAATGGACATCGATAACACCAAAGTCCATTTCAAATCAAACTTAAGAAATTCTAAAACCTTCAAAATGCCAACTTTCAATATTAAGCGCTGAAATGCTTTCGAACCACCCGATACTCAACCCGAACATACGCCCAAGTCCGAAATCATCATACGAACCTATTGTAATCTTTAAATCCCGATTCCGAGATCGTTTACTCAAAAGTCAAACCTTAGTCAATTCTTAAAGCTCCGAAATTAGAATTTTCCTTCCGAATCAATTTCGAACTTCCCAAAATCCAATTCCGACCACACGTATAAGTCGTAATGCATGAAATGAAACTACTCAAGGGCTCAAACCTCCGAACGACGCACTAGAACTCAAAACGACCGGTCGGATAGTTACAAGTTGAATAGTGCATTCGGTTTCATATTCTCCGAGTTCTACAATATTTTCACGTTCTTTAAAAAAGAAATTTAATAATCTTAATAAAACAGGTGTATGATTTATTAAAAATAGATTTTAAAAAAAGGAATACTCGTAATAAATAACTTCTTGCTTTTATAAAACTTAAAATAATTTCAAATAAATTTACTTTGCAAAATGACAAATGCTTACTAAAGAGCGTAGCTAACTCATTTGTAGTTCCTATAATATATAAAACTAGTTAGTGTTGTGTATGCTAATATAATTAAGTGATAATCTCTCTAATTGGAGTAATTAAATTTATAGTGTAGCATAGATAGGAAATATTCTTACTTTATATATATATATGTGTGTATTATGGTTAAGTCAAGTGACAAGCTACTATAAAGACACTTGACATTTTAGAAAAATATTTATAATAATATTTAATTTAAATTGGAAGATAAATTTTTTATTTGAATTTAAATGGAAAAATAATAAATAAGATGTTTTTGAATCTAAGTGGAAAGACTAAATATTTTTCTAAAGATACAACTTGCTGCCCTATTTTAACTAAGAAGATTTTTTCTTTAAAATAAATCTAATTAAGAGATAAAAATAACACATTTATCATAACTAATTATAAAGTAAAGTATTATCATCATGTACTACTAATACTCCTCCTCTACTTTATAATAATGATATGAGATAAACGTGCAACACGCGTTCAGAGAGACTAGTATATATTATTAAAGGAATAAAGTTTGCATTATGGTTAAATAAAGTGGCAAAGTATTATAAAGCTACTTGGTATTTTAGGAAAAATATTTATAATAATATTTAATTTAAATTGGAAGATATCTTTTCTTTTTTTAAATTTAGATGGAAAGATAGTAAATAAGATTCTTTTGAATCTAAATGAAAAGAGTGAATATTTTTCCAAAAAATACAACCTACTGCCCTATTTAACTAATAAGATTTTTTCTTTGAAAAAATTGAATTGAAAGATAAAAATAACACCTTATCATAACTAATTCTAACGATAAAGATGGAAGTATTATCAGCACATACTATTACTACTAATATATATATATATATATATATATATATATATATATATATATATATATATATATAATTACACTATTTGGAATTACTATTTACACAAAATAAAACGAATTACAAAAACTAAAGGTAAAAGATAGTATTTGATTAATTTTTCTTTTAGGACATGTGCGCGGCAGAATAGAAATATTAAAATTAAGTTAAAAGTTTGTTTAATTGAGAATTAAAAAATAAATTATTAAATAAAATTGAAGCTCTTGAAGTTGAAGAGCTTTATCGAATATTCTTGCTCATGAATAGTGATTTGAACAATGCACTATGCCATAAAGGTATCATTTAGATTGTTAAAAGCAAAGTAACTTTAATTGTACGGTTAAAATTGAAGTGACATCAGAATTATTAAACAAATTTCGATCTAATTGTTGATTTTGGTAACTCCCAAAAGTAAAAATATATTAATTGTCGATAAATTATCGCGCATGTATATATTATTTTGTCTTTTCAATATTAAAACATAGAAGGTAATAAATTATGTAACTTAGGTTGGTGGAAATTAATGTTGTTATGGAAGATACTTCTGTTGAGATAATAATAGAATATATTTCTTATAATTTAAATTAAGATATTATTAAATGTATTTTTTCAATTATTACTCCATATAGTATTATTTATTTTTAAATCATATTACATTTTTATTCATTTTTCTTATGGACTATATGTGAGGTTATAATATTTGAGTTTCTGCCAATAGTTATTTACATGTATACTTTTTTTTAATTAATTTAGTGGGATCACAATATTATTCGCACATCGTACGGATACTAATACTAATATACAGTAAAAGAAAAGGTTCTACTACAGTTTGCTAGGCTTTGATACTACTATTACATTTGGTTGTGGTAACACTCTAGGAGGTTGTTTGGTTGGAAACAAGTTATCTTAGGATTAATTATTTTGTACTTAATTATTCCGGGATTGTATTCCATTCTCCTATATAGGGATAAAAATAACACTATAATTCAGGGATAACTAATCTCAGGATTATTTATACCGCGATTTTATTCCAACCAAAGGTAGGATATATAAACTTATCTCACATTTAATCCGTGATTCATTGTCTCTTATCTCGTACCAAACGAGCCCTAAGGGGTCGTTTGATTTGAAAACAAGTTATGTTGGGATTAGTTACGATGAGATTAGTTATACTGGATTATTTCTTATTGACTATTTAGTATATTGTATTTATCATGAGATTGTCAATATTACTGTTTTATCCTGGGATAGCTTATTCTGGGATTACTATTCCACCCTCTGGCAAATATAAGTTATCCCGGTACTATTTTGTTTTCCTAGAATAACTTATCTTAGAATTAGTAACCAAACAAGGGATAAAATACTACTAAATTTTTATGATAGAATTATTTTTACTTATCCATCGTACCAAAAATAACCTTATATTTATGTGTGAGCTGGTACATATATTTTTTCCAAATGGATACTTTTGTCCTTCACAATATCTTGTAGTACTTCTCCTATGTTGATTATAGAACATGTTACATGCAACAAGACTTCGACCGCTAATAATATGCTGTGTTTGTATATATTACTTAGGCCTCTTTTATTTGGCAGTGCCTTTCTGGAAATGTTTGGCAAATTGATTAGTATGGAAAACTCTGCTTCTTCTATCTTTGTTCTTTTTTATTAAATTAAAGGACTTTATGGTGGGCAAGTTAACTAACTTGAACTTCATATATTCTCTTTTGTTATTCTTCCTCATTCCTTTTTTTTTCCTTCTTTTAGGCAAATTAATCATGACAAAGAAAAACCAGAAATAACTGGCACATGATATGTCAAAAGAGTTTGAAAGCATGTTCACAAATCCATAACCTAATAAAAGAGTTAGGGTTAGCCCTAATTACTTACCAGGACATTACCCTTACCTAAAAACCAAATACAACAGTCTCACGTGTTTGGTTGTATGTAATTGTTAATTATTCGTCCAAAAATATGTATCATAATAGGGGGAGTAATAATTCTTGTTATGAAATTATTAGTGAAATAATTTCAGCAATCCAGTCGCTAATCTAATTAAGTCGAATATTAAGTTATGATCTTCATTAGCATAGCGCACATGTGAGTGAGCATAGCGCAATTATTTATTTTAACATTTTAGTAATTTATTAAATTTGTAAAGATTTACTAGCAAAATGATCAAAAGTACACATTAAAGTTATCACAATAATCAAAACATATTAAAAAGCGCAGATTTTCCTTGAGAACATTAAAGTTCAAAATTGGACTTGTTTAAACATATTTAATTCCTGAAAATTGTACATAAATGGAATAGTGTCAAGAACTTCATAAGTTGAGACGGGGTACTTTCCATAAAGGAATTTTGAAAAATAATTTTGAGATAAATGCATGTTTAAATTGCCTTCTCTATAAAGAGAACTATATATATATATATATATATTCATTAAACATCTCGACAATATTGTTTGACTAAAAAATATTGATTGTGGCTCAACCAATTAGATTTTTATATAAATAAGGGTTAATCTTTAGGTAACCCTTATATACTAGATAAAACTACGTGCATAAAGACAGAACAACTAGTATATTCAGTCCGGGTGGTAATAAATATGAACAAAGATAGTGATGTTCAATGATCCAAAAAGATGGAATGTGGCATTAAATAGTAATAAATAGCGACAAATGACATTTAGGTAAATAGAACGTGTGAGTCACCCGAAAAGGGATGAGATCAGTGGTTATTCTTTCTAACAATGATGAATGATTGATAAGCCTTTGAACATTTGGGTTGTTCTTGGATCCGATGGAAATGCTAGAAAAGAATCTTGGTAAAAAGATTATTTTTTGTATATATGCGATCATACCAAATTCTCTCTTACAAAGTCAATGTGTTCTTTACAAATGAATATCCCATGTCCCATATCATTGTGTCTCTTTCTATTTATAGGAAATATGTTCCTAAAAAACCCTATTAGTACATGTACAGAGAATATCCACTAGAATATTCTCCTTTATGTCTTATCTTAGAACTACCTATTATCACTCTGTCTAAGATGTTCGACCTCGACCTCGACCTTGATCTTGATCCACGGTGACTGCGCGACCTTGATCTTTGTTGACTCTTCGACCACACCCTTCATTGCTTTGAGGCTACTTCGCCTCGAGGCAGATCTTTGTAGGGACCTTACTGATAGCACGTGGCTGTCGACGAGGGCTATAATAATGTTGGCGTGGCATATCCATATCAAAGATATTTTTTAGCCCATACAGTTAGTCCCTCCGCTTATCGACGTCATCCTCACGGGCGAGGTCGATGAATGGATAGTGTTGGTATCCCTCCGCTATTTATATTAGTTGAAGTTTTGGAATAAATGGCCGGTTATGCAAAATTTATGAAGGATCTTGTAACAAAGAAGCAGTCAATGAATTTTGAGACCATCAAAGTCACTCATCAAGTGAGTGCAATTGTGCATTCAATGGCTACTAAGTTGGATGATCCCGGTGCTTTCACGATTTCTTGTACAATTGGAAGTGTCGAGTTTGCTAAAACTCTTTGTGATCTTGGGGCAAGTATCAATTTGATGCCCTATTCGATTTTCAAGACTTTGAGAATTGGGCAACCAAGACATACCTCTATGAGATTGCAAATGGCCGATCATACCATGAAGAGGCCCTTGGGAGTGATTGAAGACGTCTTGGTTCGTATTGATAAATTCATTCTTCCGACAGATTTTGTCATTTTAGATTGTGAGGTTGATTATGAAGTGCCGATTATTCTTGGGAGACCTTTCCTTGCTATGGGAAAGGCTCTTTGTGATGTTGAAGCTGGAGAACCCACCTTTTGGGTTGGTGATGAAAACATGGTACTCCATATGTGTAAGTCCATGCAGCAACCAAATGGCAATGATATGTGTTCTTTTGTGGACTTGGTGACCGATGTTATTATTTATGAAATAAGTGCTACAATCAATATTGGTGATATGTTGGAGGTCGTCTTGTTCAACTTTGATAATGACAAAATGGATGGCTTAATGGAATGTGTGAACTCTTTGCAAGGAATGGGATCGTACAACTATGCACCCTGAAAATTATCCTTGGATCTTGAAAATAGGACAACTCCTCTTACAAAGCCTTCTATTGAAAAGTCTCCTACCTTGGAGTTGAAGCCATTGCCTCCACATCTTCGCTATTAATTTTTTGGTCCTTGTTCTACTTTATCGGTTATTCTTTCCTCTTGATTGACTAACGTGAAAGTAGATTCTACATTGGCGGTGCTACAAAAGAGGAAGAAGGCTATTGGGTGGACCTTGGCGGATCTTCGGGAAATAAGCCCCGCTTTTTGCATGCATAAGATCAAATTGGAGAATGGCGCCAAACTATCTATTGAACATCAAAGGAGACTCAATGAGGCTATGCAAGAAGTTGTCAAAAAAGAGATTATCAAGTGGATGGATGCCGAGGTTGTCTACCCCATCTCTAATAGTCCGTTGACTTCTCCGGTTCAATGTGTCCCAAAGAAGGGAGGCATGGCGATGGTCACCAATGACAAGAATGAATTGATTCCTACAAGAACGGTGACCGGGTTGAGGGTGTATATGGACTATCGAAATCTCAATAAAGTCACTTCTTTTCTTAGATCAAATGCTAAATAGATTGGCAGACCGTGCTTTCTACTACTTTCTTGATGGGTACTCGGGATACAACCAAATTCTCATTGCTCCAGAATATCAAGAGAAAGAAACCTTTACATGTCCTAATGGTACTTTCGCTTTCAAGAGGATGCCATTTGGTTTGTGCAATGCACCGACGACTTTTCAAAGGTGTATGATGGCTATTTTCACGGACATAGTGGAGGACTACCCTGAGGTTTTCATGGATGACTTCTCGGTGGTTGGAGATATTTTCGATGATTATCTTGCAAATTTAGATAAAGTGTTGGCTAGATGTGAAGAAACAAATTTGGTACTCAATTGGGAGAAGTGTCATTTCATGGCAGATGAAGGCATTGTCCTTGGCCACAAAATCTCAAGGAATGGAATTGAAGTTTACAAGGCAAGGATTGAGGTAATTTCTAAACTTCCACCTCCAACTTCGGTGAAGGGTGTGTGGAGTTTCTTAGGCCACACGGTTTTTTACCGACGCTTCATCAAAGATTTCTCCAAGGTGGTGAATCCGTTGTGAAAGCTTCTAGAAAAGAATGCTAAGTTTAACTTCAATGATGATTGCATGAGAGATTTTGAATTTTTGAAGCTCAAGTTGACAACTACTCTCATCATTACCGCTCCAAATTGGAGTGTGCCTTTTGAACTCATCTGTGATGCAAGTGATGTAGCGGTTGGGGCTATTTTGGGGCAACGGATCAACAAACATTTTCATCCGGTATACTATGCTAGAAATACCATGAATAATGCCTAATTCAACTATACTGTTACTGAAAAAGATCTCCATGCCATTGTGTTTGCAATTGAGAAGTTTCGCCCATACTTGATGGGTGCAAAAGTCATTGTCCACACGGATCATATGGCACTTTGTTATCTTATGAGCAAAAAGGACTCCAAAGCTCGGTTGATGAGATGGGTGCTCTTGTTTCAAGAGTTTGATATTGACATCCAAGATAGAAAAGGTAGTGAAAATCAAGTGGCGGACCACTTGTCTCGTTTGGAGGAGGAGGGGAGACCGCATGATGGCCTTGAAATAAATGACTCTTTCCCCGATGAGCAACTCTTGGCAATTTCAATGAAAGAGGTGCCATGGTTTGCAGATTTAGCAAATTTTCTTGTGTGTGGAATCATTCCGAATGAGTTCTCTTCAAGACAAAGGAAGAAGCTCAAACAGGATTGTCAAGATTATTATTGTAATGAACCATACCTTTTCCGAATTTGTACAAATGGGGTGATTAGAAGATGTGTACCGGAAGAACAATAAGGTAAAATTCTTGGGGCTTGTCATTCTTTACCATATGGTGGTCATCATGGTGGAGCGGGGACGACAACCAAAGTGCTGGCCCATTTTTTACAAGGTTGCAAGTGAGTTAGTGAAAAAATGTGATGAATGTCAATGGGCAGGTGGAATCTCAAAGAAAAATAAAATTTCTCTCACAACCATTTTGGAGATTGATATTTTTTATGTGTAGGGTATTGACTTCATGAGCCCTTTTGTGAGTTCTTGTGGAAACACCTACATTTTGGTCGCGGTGGATTATATTTCCAAATGGGTTGAGGCTGTTGCTTTTCCAATGGTGTCTTTCTTGAAGAAGAATATTTTTACAAGGTTTGGTACTCCACGTAAAACTATAAGCGATTAGGGGTCACATTTTGGCAACAAGGATTTCTACACTTTACTTATCAAGTATGGTGTTACTCACAAAGTCACGACCCCTATCACCCATAAGCAAGTGGGCAAGTGAAAGTCTCCAACCGGAAGATAAAGAGTATCTTGTCCAAAATGGTGAATGCTAATTGGACGAATTAGTCCAAGAAACTTGATGATGCATTATGGGCTTATCGGACGACTTCCAAAATACCTATCGGAATGTCGCCATACCAGTTGGTATTAGGGAAAGCTTGTCATCTTCCGGTAGAGCTAGAGCACAAGGCCATGTGGGCTCTAAAGAAGTAGAATCTTGATTGGGATATAGCCGCTAACCTGAGGGCTGCACACTTGAATGAATTGGATGAGTTCTGGTACCATGCTTATGCAAGTTCGTCCTTGTACAAAGAAAAGATGAAATATCTTCATGACCAATACATTTGAAACAAAGAGTTCAAGGTGGGCGATCTTGTATTGTTGTTAAACTCAAGGTTGAGGATGTTTCTCGGGAAGCTAAAATCTAAATGGAGTGGTCCTTTTGAAGTTATGGGTGTGACACTTTTTGGTGCATTAGACTTGAAGAACAAAAACAATGAAGTATTCCGAGTCAATTATCACTGGGTGAATCACTACTTGGGAAAGGTTGGAGATAGCCACGTGGTGGCGGTCATTCATTTCGCTTGAGGGTTTTCTACGTCGTGCCGCGATGTTAAATCAGGAGCTTCTTGGGAGGCAATCCATGTTCTCTTCCTTTTTCTTTTGTAGTTAGGTGTTATTTGTGTTCTAATTTGATTTGAAGTATGCTACAGGGATGAGTGTGATTTACAAGAAAGGTGGACAAAAATATGGCTAAGTATTCAAAAATTGTGTGGACCGCACTTTATTTGTGCGGACAACACATTTCTATATGCCATAGAAGAAGAGAATTGCAGCCGTACATTCCTCTTGCGGACCGCACACTTGAAATGTCAAAAATAGCAACTCTCTAAAGTATAAGCTTGTCAGTGCGGAGGTCGATCTGCGACCGCACGTTATTGAAATAATAGTGACTTAGCTTAGCTTGTCTAATTGTTGTTAAAGTCGGTTAAGTTGTTGGAGTTAGTTACTACTATTAGAAGTGGTTAATTGGACATGTAGTGCATGTGAGAATACAACTGTATTTGTCTATAAAAGGAGGTCATTTGTACACTTTGAGATATAAGAAAATATCTTTTCTCTTCTTCATTCTCTATCTCAGATTCTAGAATATTCATCTCTGCATGTGCCCTAATTCACTGCTCCATTGATCTAGCAGTGAAGCTTCATCTCTGTGTCCATTTCTTCATTGTATCAGAGCAGCGATCGTGAGGATCTGATCCAGCGTGAAGCTCCGGCGAAATTGAGCCAATTACAGAAGACAATTTCTGCAGACATGGCTGGGAATGAGGTAAGCTCGCTTGATCATAATCACCCGCTATTTCTTCAAGCAGGAGATACTCCATGGCTAGTTTTGATCCTAATTAAGCTCACAGGGCTAGAGAATTATGCCCTGTGGAGCAGGGCAATGAAACTAGCTTTAAGAGAAAAAGGTAAGCTTGGATTTGTAGACGGTTCATGTACTAAGAGCAGGTACACAGGTGAATTGGTTGAGCAATGGGAAAAATGTAATGTGATAGTATTGTCTTGGATTAGAAGTACAGTTTCGAACGAATTAATGCCAGGGATCGTTTATGCCTCAGATGTGAAGAAGGTGTGAAATGACTTTCAGGAGAGATTTGATCGATCAAATCTAACAAGGATCTATCACCTTTGGTCTGAGATTGCAACGATGAGGCAGGGAACAGATTCAGTGACCAGCTATTACACTAAAATAAAATACCTATGGGATGAGTTGGATGTTTTGGCTCCACTCTCTTGCTGTGATTATGAGGAATCAAGGCCACCGGTTAAATATTTGAAATCTCAGCGTGTATTGCAGTTCCTTATGGGCTTAAATGAAAGCTATGGGAATGTAAGGAGTAACATACTTTCATGGAGACAAGTAGTTACTATTAATGAAGCTTATGCGATTGTGACTCAGGAAGAAAGCCAAAGAACACTTGGTGTGGTAGATACCCACAGGGATCCACTCACGATGTTAGCAGGAAAGTCACAAGGATTCAAACCTAAAGGCACAGGGCTAATATTTGAACACTGTGGTTATAAGGGTCACTTGAAGGAAAACTGCTACAAAATTGTAAGATATCCTTCAAATTTTAAAAGTAAGAAGAAAACCGGACAATTTGGTGGAAACACAGGCCAGCCTGGTGGCAGAGCACAACGTAGTAGAGGATTTAGACCATATGCCAATAATGCAACAATTGAAAAAATCAATTGCAAGGACATTTCTTCACTGAGGAAGAATACTCACAGCTGATGAGCCTCCTGAACAAGCCACCATCAAATGACAGTACCTCAAATGTGATGGCAGGTACTGTTACGTTGTTATCTAGTACCTATGCCTGTGAGTGGATAATTGATTCTGGAGCATCTCATCATATTACACCATGCAAGGAACTATTAGATAAACTAAGAAGCTTAGAAAAACAACAAGACAGTAGAGTGCAATTTCCATAGCATGTGCAAGAAATACAGTGATTTTAGGGAGTCATAAAATCACAAATGTATTACATGTCTCAGACTTCAAATTTAATCTGCTTTCAGTGTCAAAGTTAACCAAGGAGCTGTTGTGTAAAGTCATATTTTTCCCTAACTTCGGTGTGTTTCAGGGACTTTACAATGGCAAGGTAATGGGGATTGGTAGAGAAAGTAGTGGTCTTTACATTCTACATAGAGAGTTTAAGCCCACAATAGGAGCAGCAGTAGCTGGAGGAGTGGATGAAGCAGAGTTATGGCATCTACGACTGGGGCATCCATCAACAGTTGCAATGCAACATATTCCTAGCTTAAAGAATAAGGTCAATAATACAGTACAGGAGAACTGTTCAGTGTGCCCAATAGCAAAGCAAATCAGGTTAGGTTTTCTTGTTAGTAAGAGTAAATCTAGTAGTATTTTCCAGTTGATTCATGTTGATGTCTGGGGACCTTATAGAAAGGCTACATTTGACAGAAAATAATATTTTATAACTGTAGTAGATGATTACAGTAGATATACTTGGGTCTGTCTAATTCAATCCAAATATGAGGTTTCAATTGTGCTTAAAGACTTCTTAACAATGGTAAGAAATCAGTTTGATGTTTCTGTAAAGGTACTGAGATTTGACAATGGCACAGAATCTTTCAATTCACAATGTAATGAACTGTTATCTTCCTTTGGCATAGTTTATCAAAGTATTTGTGTTTACACATCTCAACAAAATGGAACAGTTGAAAGAAAGCATATACATATCTTAGAGGTGGCAAGGCCTTAAAATACACAGTTCAGTCCCAGGTAAATTCTGGGGAGAGTGTGTGAAGACTGCAGTCTATTTGATCAATAAATTACCTACTGCTGTACTAGATGGAAAAATACCCTATGAGTTGCTTTATGGAAGGAACCTAGACTGGATCATCTAAGTGTATTTGGTTGCTTGTGCTATGCAAGCAGCCTGCCCAGGGGTGATAAACTGGCCCCAAGTACAAGAAGGACAGTACTGATGGGGTACTATGAAGTTCAAAAGGGATATAGACTGTTTGATCTGGATTCCAAGACTTTCTTTGTTAGCAGGGATGTAAGCTTCAGAGAAGGGATTCTTCTTTTTAGAGCCATGCAAGTTGAAAATGAGGAGGATGTTTTGTTCATGCCAATCAATGATATAACACCACCACTAGATCACCCTCCTACAATGCATCATGGCAATAATAGTGCCACAACAGTAGAAGAGACAACAGAACCTCACATCACTGATGATCATGAGACAAATACAACAGACAATGCATCTGCTTCTCAACATAATATGCAACCTGCAAATTCTTATAATTCAGTGCAAGGATCTGAACCAACAGCAGAAGAACCTGATACTTCATTAAAAGGAGCTGAATCAGCACCAGCAAAGCCTAATGCTACTAAGCCAATTGCAGAAAATGGTAGAGGCAAAAAAGTTACCAAGCAACCAATATGGCTTAAATACTATGTGACCTCTAAGGACAAGGCTCCTAATTGCTTATACTCCATTACTAACTATGTGGAGTATGATCACTTGTCCATTGGTTATCAAGAATATCTAATTATGTTCTCAGCACCCACAGAGCCCAAGACCTTTAAGAAAGCATTTCAAGATCAGAGATGGATTGAAGCGATGTAGCAGGAAGTCAATGCCTTAGAACAAAACCAGACTTGGGAATTAACAGACCTACCTAAAGGGAAGCAGGATGTTGGATCAAAATGGGTGTGCAAAATTAAATACAAGCCAAATGGAGAAGTAGAGAAATACAAATCCAGACTTGTGACCAAAGGATACACTCAACAGGAAGGTTTAGATTATCATGAAACCTTCTCATCAGTTGCTAAAATGGTGACTGTCAGAACAGTAATCAGTGTTGTAGCTTCAAGAAATTGGCCTATGTATCAGATGGATGTAAATAATACCTTCCTATAAGGTGACCTATTAGAGGAAGTCTATATGGATTTACCTCAGGGGTTTCAAAAGCAGGGGGAGTATAAAGTATGCAAGCTGCTCAAGTCACTATATGGCTTAAAACAAGCCTCTAGGCAGTGGAATATCAAACTCATAGATGCTCTACAAGCAGCCAAGTACATTCAAAGTCCATATGATAATTCTTTGTTTACAAAGAAGGAAGGTGAAGAACTGGTTATTGTCCTAGTGTATGTAGATGATCTATTTATCACTGGGAACAACATGAGGCTAATCGACCAAGCAAAGAGTATATTGCACAATAATTTTAAAGTCAAGGACCTAGGTGAACTAAGATACTTCCTAAGAATTGAGGTATTGAGATCACACGATGGCATACTGCTCAATCAGAGAAAATACACTCTTGAGTTGATCTCTGATGTTGGCTTGAGTGGAACTAAGCCAGTGAACACACCTTTGGAAGTAAATGCCACATTCACTACTGTGGATTATGACACACATATGGGGGGGCATCACAGATCCTGCACTTCCAGATGCCACTCCTTATCAAAAGCTCATTGGAAAATTGCTCTACCTAACCATCACTAGACCTTACATTAATTTTCCTGTACAGGTTCTAAGCCAATTCATGCAAAAGCCTAAAGCTTCACACTGGGAGGCAACACTCAGGCTAGTTAGATATTTGAAAGGGTCACCTGGTCAAGGTATTTTGCTGAAGAATAATCCTTGCACATAACTGACTGTATTTTGTGACAGTGATTGGGCAGCCTGCCCAAACACTAGAAAAACTGTGACTGGCTACATAGTAAAACCAAGGGATTCTATCATAACGTGGAAGTCAAAGAAGCAACACACTGTAAGTCGAAGCGCAGTAGAGGCAGAATATAAGAGCATGTCAGCTGCAGTATTAGAGGTAATTTGGATAACAGGGCTGTTGAAAGAACTAAATGTGCCTGTAACCACACCTATGAAGTTGTTCTGTGACAGCAAAGCAGCTATACAGATTGCCTCCAATCCTATCTATCATGAGAGGACGAAACATATCGAAATCGACTGCCACTTTGTAAGAGGCATGATCAAAGAAGGGCTGATAGTTGTCACGACCCAAAATTTTCCATCGACGAGACCGTGATGGCGCCTAACATTTCACTTGCTAGGAAAGCCAAGCGTTAGAGAATCATTAACCAATTCCTTATTTCCGTTCAGTAATTAATAATAATTAACTAAGATGAAATATAATAAATGCGGAATATCATAAAAACTGTATTAATTACTACCACCTGGATCTGGAGTCACTATTCACGAGCATTCTAGAATTTACTACAAGTAATAGTCTGAAAGAAATACAATTGTATGAATGAACGAAATAGTAGAATAGAAAAGATAGACGGGGACTCCAAGGTCTGTGAACGCCGACAGATCTACCTTGGGTCTCCGGACAGTGAACCAATAGCAAAATCTCGATTAACCCGAGCTGGTATCAAAATCTGCATAGAAAGTGCAGAGTGCAACATCAGTACAACCGACCCCATGTACTGGTAAGTGTCGAGCCTAATCTCGGCGAAGTAGTAACGAGGTTAGGACAAGACACCCACATATAACCTGAACAGTATAATCATGCTAGTGGCAACAACAGTAAATAAAGAAATAACGCAGAAATAATGGGAGGGGAACATACAGTGGGGGAATACAACATAAAGAGTGACAATAATGAAAAGACAGAATTAAACCGGAAATCCTTAAACGAATTGAGCAATTAAGACAACAAGGAAAACTGCACGGCATCCCCCTTCGTGCTTTTACTCTCAACCTCACCAAAACAATAAATAAGACTGCACGACATCATCCTTCGTGCTTTTACTTTCTTCCTCACAATATAAATAATTCATGCACGGCATCACCATTCGTGCTTTATACTCTTCCTCACCATATAAATAAATCATGTACGACATCACCCTTCGTGCTTTACTCTCTTCCTCACCATATAAATAAATCATGCATGACATCACCTTTCATACTTTACGCTCTTCCTCACAATTCACAGAATCAATAACAACGGATAGAGAGAAGTTTCACAAAGAAATCAATATTTCATCAATGATTACTTTCACAATTTAATATCTCAACCTCGAATCAATATTCACAATTTTATCGACCTTGGTGGAACCGGATACAAGTCTCCCAACATTTCAACAACAAAATAAGCATGGATAACAAGACTTAAGACTACAAATTTGCAAGAATGGAATTTCACTCGCATGCTATGACTCGACCACAACGTATAAATGCTCGTCACCTCAGCTATACATCGTATTCAACAACAAAACACGTAGCAAATACTCACACAATACCTATTCCCTCAAGCCAAAGTTAGACACAATACTTACCTTGCTCCGAAGGCCACTTAATTCTCAATCACAATTTTTCCTTTGGAATTCACCTCCAAACCACTCTTATCTATTCAAAAATGACTCAATAATATCAAATATTGCTTAAGAAATCAATTATATTACATAAATTAAATTTTCCCAATTTTTCCTCCAAGAAGTCAAAATATCGACCCCGGGCCCGCTTGGTCAAAACCCGAGGTTCGGACCAAAATCTTTTTACCCATTCACCCCCGAGCCCGAATATGTAATTAGTTTTGGAATCCGACCTCAAATTGAGGTCTAAATTCTCAAATTTCGAAATTCCTAAGTTCTACCCAAAAATCCTAATTTCACCATAAAAATTCTAGATTCTAGGTTGAAATCTTGTTATAAGATGTAAAAGATTGAAAGAAAAGAGTTAGAAATCACTTACCTATGATTTTGGGAAGATTTGGTCTTTGAAAAATCGCCTCTTAAGGTTTAGGGTTTTGAAAATATGAAAAATGGATGAAAAATCCCGTCTAAATCCCTTTTACTCAGTTGCAGGTGTCGCAATTACGACCCGAGCTTCGCAAATGCAAAGGAACACTCGCAATTGCGATGCCCTTCACAGTCCCGCTACCTTCGCAAATGCGAGGAACGTGTCGCATTTGTGACCACTGTATCTTCGCAAATGCGACTAAATGATCGCATTTGCGATCACTGCCCTTCCCCGACTCCCTTCGCAAATGCGAACAAAAATTCGCAAATACGAAAACTATTGGCCCAGCTTCTCTTCGTATTTGCGATGAGAAGCTCGCAAATGCGAACCTCTCAGAGGTCGAAATTGCGATGCCTGATCTCGTAAATGTGAGATCAGAGGCCTGCAATAATATCAGATGCCCAGCAGTGTTTTCCAAGCCAAATCTCATTCCGTAGCCTATCCGAAACTCATCCGAGCCCTCGGGGTTCCAAACCAAACATGCACACAAGTCTAAAAATATTATACGAACTTGCTCGCGCGGTCAAATCGCCAAAATAACACCTAGAACTATGAATTTAGTACCAAATCAAATGAAGTTCTCAAGAACACTTTAAAATTTTCTATTTTCTCAACTGGACGTCCGAATCAAGTCAAATCAACTCCGTTTCTCACCAAATTTCACAGACAAGTCTTAAATATCATAATGAACCTGTACCGAGCTCCGGAACAAAAATACGGACCCGATACTAACAATGCCAAATATCAATCCATTCTTAAAAATAAATAATTTTCAGACTTTTAATTTTTATCAAAAATTCATAACTCAAGCTAGGGACCTCCGAATTTAATTGCGGGCATACGCCCAAGTCCCATAATTCGATACGGACCTACCGGGACCGTCAAAATATGGATCCGGAATCGTTTACCAAAAATATTGACCGAAGTCAACTAAAATTAACTTTTAAGGCATAAATTCTTCTTTTCATCAATTTTCAACATAAAAGCTTTCCGAAAGCCTGCCCCGGACTGTGCACGTAAATCGAGGAGGGTAAAAATGAGGTTTTTAAGGCTTAAAAGCTCAGATTCGAGTTTTAAAACATAAGATGACCTTTTGGGTCATCACAATAGTGCCTGAGCATGTCAACACCAAACACCAATTGGTAGATCTACTGACTAAGGCTCTAGGGACTGTTTAACATCAGTTCCTTTTATCCAAGCTTAGAGTGCTTAATATATTCCACGCTCCAGCTTGAGGGGGAGTATTGAAATAATAGTGACTTAGCTTAGCTTGTCTAATTGTTGTTAAAGTCAGTTAAGTTGTTGGAATTAGTTACTACTATTAGAAGTGGTTAATTGCACATGTAGTGCACGTGAAAATACAACTGTATTTGTCTATAAAAGGAGGTCATTTGTATACTTTGAGATATAAGAAAATATATTTTCTCTTCTTCATTCTATATCGCAGATTCTAGAATATTCATCTGTGATGACCCAAAATGTCATATTTAAATTTAATAACTAATTTTGTATTCTAAGACCTTAAAAAGCACTATTTATCATTCCTCAACTTGCATGCTCAGTCCGTAAAATTTTCCGAAAAGTTTTCAGGTGAAAAATGAATTAAAATGTGAATTAGAGCTTTAAAACTCAACTGAGTTGATTTTGGTCAATATTTTGAGCAAATGGACTCGGATCAGTGTTTTGATAGTTTTGGTAGGTCCGTATCGTGATTTGGGACTTAGGCGTATGTCCGGAATCAAATTCCGAGGTCCCTAGCCCGAGATATGGAATTTTGATAAAAAATTAAAAGTTTAAGTTCAAATAGTGACCGGATGTCAAATTATGTGCAAACGACCCCGAAATAGAATTTTGATGATTCCAACAGCTCCGTATGGTGCTTTTGGACTTAGGAGCATGATCAGAATTTTATTTGGAAGTCCGTAGTGGAATTAGGCTTGAAATGCCAAAAGTTGAATTTTTGGGAAGTTTGACCGGGGGAGTGACTTTTTGATATCGAAGTCAGAATCGGATTCTGGAAATTGAAATAGGTCTGTTATGTCATTTATGACTTGTGTGCAAAATTTGAAGTCATTCCGAATTGATTTGATGTGTTTCGGCACAAGATATAGAAATTGAAAGTTCAAAGTTCATAGATTTTGATTTGAGGTGCGATTCGTCGTTTTGATGTTGTTTGATGTGGTTTGAATCCTCGACTAAGTTTGTATTGTATTTTGGGACATGTTGGTATAATTGTTTAAGGTCTCGAGGGTCTCGGGTGGATTTCGAAAGGTAAACAGAATGGATTTCGGACAAAGAAGGCTGCTGGAAATTTCTGTTGCAGAATTTCTGGTGCGTGGAGAAACATTTGGAAGCTTATATCGCGCAATCTATAAGGAATCAAAAGATTATCAAAACATAAGAGTTGTAGCTCTTTGATTCTAGTTTCCAGAAAGTTAAACCATTCATCATATGGATATTTGTACAGAAAGTTATGATGGATTAAATGAAGGCTGGTAAAGCAGTTTTGCCAGAAATTTCGCCAGAAATTTCTGATGTGTGGAGCCGACTTTGGAAGCTTATTTCTCGAAATTCATAAGGAATCTAAAAACTTTCAAAACATGAAAGTTGTAGTCGTTTGATTTTAATTTCCAGAAAGTTATACCATTCATCATTTGGACATTTGTTCTTAAAGTTATGATCGATTGAAGGAAGGCTGATAGAGCAGTTTCTGGTGAACTTTTAGTGACGAAAAATGGACTTTTAGAGACGGAAAATGGACTTTTAGTGACGGATTGGCAGAAACTTAAGACCAAAAATGGTCATTTCATTCATTTCATTTTGGATTTTTGGAGCACGGTTCTTGGGCGATTTTCACGGGAAAACATTGAGGTAAGTGTTCTTATCCTATATTGATTATATTTCACGATTCCATACTCATTTACATCATGAATCCGTGAATTTATGGAAGAAAAATCAAGATTTTTGCAAAATCTTCCAAAAATAAAAATTTAAGATTTGGAGGTAAAGTTGTTATCGGATTTTGGTAAAATTGGTATGGGTGGACTCGTAATTGAATGGGTTGTCGGATTTTATAAGTTTCGCCGGATTCCGAGATGTGGGCCCCACGTGTAAATTTTGAACTAATTTCGGATTTTATTGAAAATGTAATATTTTCTTATGAAATTGATTACTATAATTTATGTTGACTGTATCGAATTAATTATGACTAGATACGAGTCGATCGGAGTCGGAAAATCGAGGAAAAAGCATAATACTTGGTTAAATTGGAGCAAGTCGAGGTAAGTGACTTGTCTAACTTTGTGTGGAGGAAATTCCCCTAGGATTGATAATTATAATGTGTGGAAAGTCATGTACACGAGATGACGAGTGTGTACACGGGCTAAATGTGAAAGATTATGTTTTAAATTGTATAGATCATTGTTGCGCATTAATTAAATTATTTTATTTTGTTATATTCTTCATTATTGATTTAATGTTTATATATTTTTTATTTGCTTGACCTTTTCTTGCTAATTGCTTTTTTTGTTTAATTGAAACTTGGTTTCTTTTATACGTTGCATTATTTGAAGGTTGATTTTTTTTAAATTAAATATTATTAATATGAAGTATTTGACATTTTTAAATTTGATATTGAAGTAACGTATTAAAAATTTGAAATATTATTTTTCTGAATTATTTATTCTTGAATATTTTCATAAGATTGTTTTTTTTGGATTATTCTGGCATGATCCGTGAGCTCTTTATTATTGAAAACTATTGTTGGTGATTTTTTTGTGGAAAAATTGAAATATTGGGCACTTGAGGTGCAAATTGTGATATATTGTGATATTGATACGCATGCGGCGGTATAAGGTATGGGTGTTGAAACGCATGCGATGAGATAAGGGTGGCTTGATATGCGTGGCTAGTAACGGTATCCATTGTGAGGTCTACATCGATCACCGAAGTCTAAAATGCGGGATGCTATTTCGGAAAAAAATGTTTTCTTTAAATAAATTGTGAAGGCTCCCGCGGTGATATAAGGAAATGAGATATTGTGAAATTATTTATAACTTGGGACTACGAGGCGGTACCTCGGTAGTGCCCTTGTTGATATTGATTTCTGGCCATAGTTGCTTTCGATTAATTGTTGTGATTTTCATAAAGTTGAAGAAAATTTTGTTTTGATTCCACGAGATATTATTTGCAATTATTTGGTGTCATTAAATGTGACATACTATTTGATTCATTTTCAATGCCATTTTATTTTACTACATTGATAAATATTTTACCATGTCATTATTATATTCCAGTAGGGCCTCACCTGACCTCGTCACTACTCTACCGAGGTTAGGCTTGACACTTACTGGGTACCGCTGTGGTGTACTCATACTACGCTTCTGCACATCTTTTTGTGCAGATCCAGGTACATTTTTACCAGCCTAGACGTTAGTGAGTTACCTGCGCACGGAGACTTCGAGGTATATCTGCCAGCGTCCGCAGACTCCGGAGTCCCCTTCTATCATTTTATGCTGCTTCCTTATATTTTATTTAGACTTTGACATATAGAGACGTTGAGAATAAATTCTTAAAAGCTTGTGACTTATTTCTACCGGGTTTTGGGAGTTGAAATTGTTTGAATTGTAGTTTATTTATTTCAGATATTTATTATTATTCCGCATTGATAGGCTTACCTAGTCTTAGATACTAGGTGCCATCACGACATCCTACGGAGGGAATTTGGGGTCGTGGCAAGTTGGTATCAGAGCTCTAGGTTCATAGGTGTCATGAGTCACAAGAAGGTTTAGTAGAGTCTTGCGGATCGGCACAGAGACGTCTGTACTTATCTTCGAGAGGCTATGGAACTGTTAGGAAATATTTACTTCTTTGACTCCTTATCGTGCAGCATTGATTTAGCTTGAAACATATATCTTATATTCCTTTGTATCCACTCGTGTATGACATTGCGCACTCGATATCAGTTGTGCGTCGACGGTTCGTGATGCCGTAGATAGACTATGAGGGAGCCAGAGATGCTCAAACATTGCCTCAACGTGTGGTTCCGACTGAAGATGCGGGCGTATTGAGATATCACCTAGTGAATCATGTGGGGGTGCAACGGACGTTGGCATCTGGTTGATTTATACAAGATGTGAAGGTTATTATTGTGGATCATCAGACGTTGTGACCTATGACTTCGCGCCGAGTGGGGGGAGTCCACTACCAATGGGTGGATTGCGGGGTCATGTATTATATCAGTTTTGGCCTGAAATGTATATATGTGGTACTAAAAGGTTCCCTAAAATTTACACATGTGTAAGACCTGAGATTTTGTAGAGGATAAGGTTGGGTCTTGCGGTATGTCCGCCTCCTTAATAATCCTATACTTCAATACCAAATGAGTTATGGAAACAACTCTAAATTTGTAAAAGGTCTACTCAGCGTGGACGTCACTGTTGCAGATTTTGGGGTGCTTCGGAGTAAGTACACTTGTTGACGAGAGTCTGGACTATGTGGTTCGTGACAAGATTTGTCTGTATGGAGCTCTACTTTTGTGATCGTTGTGTATAAATAGGGGTAAGGGTTACCCCAAAGAAGAGTCGAAGAGTATGTTAAGAAATTGGTCAGCTCAACAGTGTAGAGTCAGTATAACAAAAGAAGAAATTCGCCTTGGGAGAGATAATTCTCCACCGGTGTTCGTGGCAAGCCTATGAAGAGAGAAGACCAGCCAATGCAACATCGCCCACTTGGCTCAGTTCTCAGAAACGCTTTTGAAAGAGTTTGTTTTCTGGACTCTCCGTAATGCGTGGCGCATAGGGTTTGAATGGTTACATCATGTCACCATTGACGATGTCAGAATATGCCATCAAGTTCAATAAGTTAGCCCGTCATACTCCTACTTTGCTTCCTACAGCCAGAGGGCGAGTCCATAGACTTATTAAAGGACTCAAGTATGATCGTAAAATTTTGTACGACTCGGGAGCTATAAGCTGATACTTCATTTCTGCTAGTTGTACACATTGCCAAGATATTAGAATGTGTTCGGGGTGAGGAAAAAAAAGGAAACTAAGGAGACCAAGACGTCTCAAGATTCTAGGGGATTCAGTGGATTCTACTATGCAAGTATAAATCATTATGGAGGGGGCTCGAGCAGTCGGCCAGCCCAGTCCGCACATCGGATTACTCGGGGTGCTCCAGTAAGTTCTTTTAATGCACCACCGACATGAGTTCCTATAATAGTTATTCCAATTATCTGGCACAGACTCAATATGAGCAGCCTAACCCGCAAAAAGGGTTGTTATGAATACGGTGATACTAGGCACATCATGAGAAAAATTGTCAAAAACTTGGGAGAGACTTATTTCATCAAAGCACTCAGGCTACGTGTCCCATTGCAGTTACTACACCACCCACATGACCAGTTAGGGTGGAGGACGAGGACAGATGGGTAAAAGGCATCCTAGAGGTGGAGACCCAGCCGTTGATATATTTTTATGGTATGGCGGAGGTCGCTACATCAGTTGGGGTCATTACAGATATGACCTTGATATAATATAAAGGAATAATTTCCTTAACTTGATTCGGTTCTCAGTATCGAAACGAGTCCTTCTATGGTGCTCCACTTATGAGTGAGCTTCGTAATTCTATAATCTACTTATGTGTTTACTCTTGTTGGGAGATTCTATGGAGATAACTACGCCTATCATTCCATGTTGGTCACTAATAAGAGTTGTGAGGATAAAGGTGGCTTTATGTTACTCATTTCGGTAAATTTTGATGTAAATTCCGAATAATTAATTACAAATTATGAATTATATGCCCTACCGGTGTGGGGTTCATTATGTGTTGTGATTTGGTGTAGCCGAAATTATTTAAAAGGAGAAAATGGAAATTTTCAATTGGCACGATATGCATATTACTTGTGATTCAGAACTGAGGGCGAGATCCTCACATTTTTATGTAAATTGATATGTTTAAACCGGGCTACGAGCTGCAGTGGAAGTTATATAAGGACGAGATCCTTGTGAGGAAAATTCTTGTGTTTAAGTTCTCCCTTGTGAAATTAAATTTGTACTATAGTACTAATAGGGAGTCATGCCTGTTAGGTTTATTTGAAAATTCTTATATGAAATTCTCTGTGCATAGTTGTCAAATTCGTGTTGTAATTATTAATTTTTAACCTACGAGGTAGGTGCCCGCCTAGGTGGCGTTAAATGTGACTCGTTAATTCGGGTAAATAATTATGAAGTCTTCATGCCTCGCATCTAGTTATCAGTATTGTGAAGGTTTGCAACGAGATTTTTGTTAACATGAGGTTAAATGACGATTCTGTAATTGATTATGAATAACTATTAAGACCAAATTGATCCAAGAGGGTGCCCCATTTACAGGGTCAGACGAGTGTGAGTTAAGCTTTCAGAAGCTCAAGATCACTTTGTCTCTGACACAAGCGTTGGTATTACTTACATATTCAAGGTCTTATGCTGTGTATTGTGACGCGTCGCGTATTGGTCTCGGCGCGATGTTGATGCAAAACGGTAGGGTGATTGCCTACGCGTCCAGACAGTTAAAGGTACATGAGAATTTTTTTTTTTGGGGTCCACGGCCTTGAGTTAGCAGCTATTGTTCGTGCCTTGAAGAATTTGGCAGCATTATTTGTACGGTATCCATTGTGAGGTCTACATCGATCACCGAAGTCTAAAATGCGGGATGCTATTTCGGAAAAAAATGTTTTCTTTAAATAAATTGTGAAGGCTCCCGCGGTGATATAAGGAAATGAGATATTGTGAAATTATTTATAACTTGGGACTACGAGGCGGTACCTCGGTAGTGCCCTTGTTGATATTGATTTCTGGCCATAGTTGCTTTCGATTAATTGTTGTGATTTTCATAAAGTTGAAGGAAATTTTGTTTTGATTCCATGAGATATTATTTGCAATTATTTGGTGTCATTAAATGTGACATAATATTTGATTCATTTCCAATGCCATTTTATTTTACTACATTGATAAACATTTTACCATGTCATTATTATATTCCAGTAGGGCCTCACCTGACCTCGTCACTACTCTACCGAGGTTAGGCTTGGCACTTACTGGGTACCGCTGTGGTGTACTCATACTATGCTTCTGCACATCTTTTTGTGCAGATCCAGGTACATTTTTACCAGCCTAGACGTCAGTGAGTTACCTGCGCACGGAGACTTCAAGGTATATCTGCCAGCGTCCGCAGACTCCGGAGTCCCCTTCTATCATTTTATGTTGCTTCCTTATATTTTATTTAGACTTTGACATATAGAGACATTGAGAATAAATTCTTAGAAGCTTGTGACTTATTTCTACCGGGTTTTGGAAGTTGAAATTGTTTGAATTGTAGTTTATTTATTTCAGATATTTATTATTATTCCGCATTGATAGGCTTACCTAGTCTTAGAGACTAAGTGCCATCACGACATTCTACGGAGGGAATTTGGGGTCTTGACATCATCTCTGCATGTGCCCTAATTCACTGCTCCATTAATCTAGCAGTGAAGCTTCATCTCTGTGTCAATTTCTTCACACGTGAGAAACAAAAGTGAACTAATAGTTTCTCACATGAACAATACAAACTCCCCAAAATATTTTCCAATTTTAAAATTTCACTATATGGTTGTTTAGCAACATACTACAAAAGCCATATTCATTTTCCTCGAGCAATAAGCAATTTAACCTTAAATTAGTTTATATAATTGTGTGTTTTGGTCGCTTATAGAAAATATATTACTTAGATTAATTTTAGAACTATATTAGCTCCAATGTATATAGAGCAACATTACATATTCAAATTACCACGTGGATAATGATTTACTTTAACATTTTAGTAATTTATTAAATTTGTAAAGATTTACTAGCAAAATGATCAAAAGTACACATTAAAGTTATCACAATAACACATTAAAGTTATCACAATAAGCAATTTGAGATAAATACATGTTTAAACATCTCGACAATATTGTTTGACCAAAAAATATTGATTGTGGCTTAACCAATTATATTTATATAAATAAGGGTTAATCTTAGTTAAAAATAATATCCACATGATGAAACTACGTGCATCAAGACCGAACAACTAGTATATTCAGTCTGGGTGGTAACAAATATGAGCAATGACAGTGATGTTCAATGATCCAAAAATATGAAATATGGCATTAAATAGCAATAAATGATATTTAGGTAAATAGAACGTGTGGGTCACCCGAAAAGGGATGAGATCACTGGTTATTCTTTCTAACAATGATGAATGATTGATAAGCCTTTGAACATTTGTGTTGTTCTTGGATCCGGTGGAAATGCTAGAAAAGAATCTTGGTAAAAAGGTTATTTTTTGTATATATGAGATCAGACCAGATTCTCTCTTACAAAGTCAAAGTGTATTTTTATAAATGAATATCACATGTCCCCTATCATTATGTCTTTTTCTATTTATAGGGAACATGTTCCTAAAAATCCTAATAGTACAAGTGCAGAGAATATCCACTAGAATATTCTCTCTAATATCCTATTTTGAAACTAGTTGTTATAACTCTGTTTCAGATGCTCGACCTCAACCTCGACCTTGATTCACGGTGACTTTGAGACCTTGATCTTTGTTGACTCTTCGACCACATCCTTCATTGCTTTGAGGCCACTTCGCCTCGAGGCCAATCTTTGTAGGGACCTTATCGACGAGGGCTATAATAATGTCGACGTGGTATATCCATATCAAAGATATTTTTTAGCCCATACAGTTAGTCCCTCCACTTATCGAGGTCATCCTAACGGACGAGGTCGATGAGTGGATAGTGTCGTTTGTGGTCGAGCTTTATCGAGTTAGCTATACACGTCGTGGTCTTTAATACGTTAGGATTTTGACTACTTATTAGTACTTTTGCTTTTGTTTTAGTTCGAAAGTATTGATTTAAGTTCCCAAAACTAATAAAATTATGCAAATTGTAGGAATGTTGAAAGTTTGGTCTCTCATGATGAAATCCGACTAAAAAATGAGCGTTTCGAATCACAAGGCAATAAAGGGCACAGAAGAAAAGACAAAAAAAAGTGCGGACCGTAGAATTTCATCTGCGGCCGCAAACCAAGTGAAAGAACCCAGCAGAACATTTGGCCAATGTGCAGACCGCACATAAATTGTGCGGCTGCAGAACAGGGTTTGCACTGACAAATGATTCAAAGTTCAGAGAGTGTGCAAAAGACCAAGTCCTGAAGCCTTGCTGAAGTGCGGACCGCACAAGAATTGTGCGGCCGCAGAAGATGCTTCGCAGCCGCAACCCAAAAATTTGCGGCTGCAGAATCCAAGCTCATATCAGCGAATTTTGGGCCATTATAAATAGACGAGTTTCACAATTTTAGGTCAAGTTTCGAAATTTGAGCTGCTGTGATCGTTACATTTTGCCATTTTAGGAAGTTTGTGATTATTTTAGTGTTTAAACATTATATTTTATTATTTTAATCTTTGATTATGAGTTTAATTAATATTTCTTCTTTATTTTCTTCAATTCCCACTATGAGTAGCTAGATTCTTACTAGGGTTGTAACCCAACCTTAGTGTGTAAACCTTATGGGTATTTAATTTAATATTTGTTTATGATTGGGTGTTGATTATGTAACTTAGTTAATGCTTTAATTTTAGAATTAATGGTTGTAAATATTAATTCTTGCATTTTTGACTTAGTCTCTACTTGAGAAAGATGGACCTAGTCTAGGATAACTTGGCTAACAAGGAATTGGGTTAATTGAGAGTTTGATCCTAATTAAAGGGTTCAAACTAGAGATAGTGAGAACCTGACTTGAGCTCATATTAACTATTTTGTTTGATACCCATTTGAACTTGAGAAAGCCGAATTGGGCAAAATCACTCTTTGCCCGAGAGGTATTGAGTGGGTAACGTAGAGTTGAGAGCTATAATACACCCCAATCAATAAAATAAGTATTACCGTATTTAACATATTATGCGAACACCTAGGTTATGGTCACATCCCTAGGATTTTTAACTATTTGGAAAAATACCAAAAATAATTGTTCGTTTCTAGTTTCTTTTCCTTAGCTTACAATTGTTAGAGTAATAGTAGAAGTAGAAATCAAAACCTTTTGTGGAAGTGCAAATTTAGCTAATCCATTCGCCTTCATCAAGTGTATACTCCTAACACCCCCTAGTAACTCCCTGTGAAAATCGACCCTGACTCTTGTTGGGTACTATTCTTCCAATGACTATTTTCACTTACTGTTGAGTGCGGATTGGACGTGGATCAATCGCGATGGTTAGGCAACGTGGCTTCCTAAGGTCCGCACTTTTCGAATTTTTTGAATTTCCCTGGGAAGTGAGTTGGAACCATCTAGTCTGAGAGATTAAGTGACGTCATGCGTCATGATGATACCTTTTCCTGACGTGTTGCGTCGAATCTTGTGTGACCCTTGATTTGTTCTGCAGTTTTGATTCCGGTTCCCCTAAGTCTTATAAATAGGGGTGGTTTATTGATTTTGAAAGTTTTTCAAACTCCTTCTACTTCATAGCAGGGATCCTTTCTTCTTTACATAATCCTTGTATATTTTTGTCTTTTTCCTTATTTTACAAAACAATGTCTAACCTATCATTAGCTATCCATATGGAAGATCACTCTATTCCCTTAGACGTCGTTTTTCCCGACTAGGGGGAAGATGGCGGAGTTGCCGCTAAGGAGGAAACCCTACCTACCGTGGAGTAAATCGTACCTCAATGTCCTAATGTAAAACCCGACTTCTAAAAGGCACCGAAAGTGGTGACAGAAAGGTTTAAATCCACGATGACGGTTGAGCGGTTAACCAAACTCAAGACTAGACTAGGCCTACCGTGTCATATGGACTTGATCCCTGCGGGCAATGACGAGGTTCATGTTCATCATCCCGGCTTTTGCGCCCTTTACACATATCCGTTCTTAATTGGATATTCATTCCCTTTGTCATTGTTGGTAGAGGAGTTATGCCACTACTACAACGTATGCCCGGCGCAACTCGCCCCTTATATTTTTAAAGTGGTTATGATGCTGATGAAGTTCACTGAACTGGCCGACGTTGACATATTAGAAAATGGGTTAGCTGGTGAGAAAGATGAAGCAGAAGGGCGTAGATTTCTGCCTGTTATGTGTTTGTAAAAATGTGGAGATGAAGTTTTAGGGAATATTTGGTGGTGAGAGGAAGAAAATGAACGAAACAGAAAGATGGCAAAATCAACGTCGCCGGTAGGAACTACTATTCTCGTTTTCGGTTTTTGAGAATTGGTGACAATGGTCTCCTTTTCCTTTTTGGAATCTGCCTTTTTTTTAAGTCTAAGTCTAGGTTGCGAAGAAGAAGAATGGTCCTTTTAAAGTGTTAGGGATTCTTCCTCATATGGCGAGAATACTCAATTGGTCGAGCTTTTCTCAAAGATTTAGGTTGTCTCCTCCCTCGGCATGTAACTTGTTCCCTACCATTGGCGTCGTGATTTCTTCACTCATGTCTGTTACCTTTGCTAATCTTTCCTTTTCCAATTTTTCTTTATCATCGGATAGGGGGTCTACGAGGAGGTTGAGAGCTCCCACGCCTTCATTTTGGAAGAGGAAGACCACTACATCTTCAGTCTCCACCCCTGCCTTGACGACGACCAATCTTGTCTTTGTTTCAATTCTGTCCTTCGCCGCTTCCACCTTCGCTTCTGCTTCGGATGTTGGGACTTATGTTCCTCCTCTATAATCTCTCATTGACGAGGACGATGAGTATGTTTCAATGATGGAGATCTCCAACCTCGAAAGAGTAGGTTTGTGGATGCGGGTGACAGAGTGACTTTGGCTGTTGACACGGCAGAAGAGGACTTTTCGTTGCATTAGACAATGATGATCATTGTAGGGAATGATGTTGAGCCGAGTCTCGAGGCTTCATGATCGGTGAAAGCCGATGTAGGTGTATATCTTCATTCCGAGGGGATGGAGGCTGAGGGTGCGACTGCTGATGTTCTTGACCCTTTGCGGTGAGAAGAGGCTTCGACCTCAGGGACAACCGATGATGCCTCTTTGTCTACTGATGGAAGAGGCAAAAGTATTGCTGAAAAGGTGATGAGTCAGGTTCCAATGTCGATGAAGACGACCTGAGAATGATTGAAGAAGGGTTTACTCAGCTCGAGGTAAGGTTAGAGGGATCTACAAGGAATATCGTGATCCCTATAGACCGTGACTTGTTGGTGAACACCGAGGAGGTAATTCCAACCCTTGGTCCTCTTTGTTCCGAAATTGAGGGTAAAACCCTTAAGGAATGAATGATGGTGCCTTGTCGATAAGCATTGCCGGCCTCGCTCTTAGGGTGAGTGTTTGTGACATGAGCATTTTCCTACTTTTCAGGGCATTCATGGTTCTGACCTTTTTCTTCCTCTTTTACAGACGGTGATTTTAGAAATTGAGAGCGCCCAGAGGGAGAAGAGGCGTAAATAGGTCATCATGAAACTGAACGATAAGTACCTTGAGTATCGCGGCAAGTATCGGTATCTCCGCAGTCGATTTAGCGAGGGCGGCGACATGCATGCCCTAAGGGATGATCTGAAGAAGAGGGACGATGAGCTGGTGAAGGCCATCTACAAATGCAGCGTCCTCGAGGGGACGTTGAGAAGTAGGGAAGAAGAGCTTGAAGTTAGCAGGAGCATAGAGGCCCAATGCAATGATCTTCAAGCTCAAGTGGTTGAATTGAGAAAGCAACTTGAAGAGTGCCGATTTTAATTGGAGATCCTCAGCGGCGAGGTTGCCGAGAAATAGGAGGAACTCAAGAAGGCGGAATTCTCTCATTTGGATGCTCGGAGGAATGCGGAGATGCTCGAGTTGACGAATAGGACTCTTTGAGCCGAGCGAGAAAATGATCAGTCGACAACGAGAGTTAAGGAAGATCGACTCGAGGAGAGGATCGGGGAGTTGGAGAAAGATAACTTTGTCCTTCATGATCAAGTGACTGCTCTAGAGGCCGAGAGGGCTCATCTTCTTGCACGACCGTCCTCATCCAACATTTCTAATTTTACCAATGTACCTAGGGAATTATACGAATAATGGATTCATGTCGAGTCCCAGTTAGATGTATTTCAGGATTTGCATGCAGCGGGATCCGTTCCTAAGGCTACCCTTGAGGATGCCTAGGTTAAGACTTGTGAAGCACCAGTTGCTTGTGGTTATGATCCCGCTACGCCTCAAGCTGACGAGGAGGATGGGGAAGAGGGTGTGGACTGGCTTGAGGAGAATGCCTTGTATGATATTGCTTATCTAGGGTGAAGGTGGCAAAGGTATCGAGGACCGAGTCAGTGAGGTTGCGGAGGGCCGTGATGGCGGGGCCAGTAGTTTTCTCTTAGACTCTTTTTTTTGTGATTTGTTGGCATCTTTAAGAGCCTTTGTAATGAATTTTTAAGTCATTTTCTGTTCCTTCCTCCATACCTGTTGTTCGTTTCCGCACTTGAGTACTTTGCTTTTGTTGTTTGATTGCTATATTTTTTGCTCGTTCTATTGTCGTTGTCTTCTAGTTATTTGTAGCCTTGTTGACGAATATTTATGGGCTGTATCTTCCCTTTGTTTATATAGATCGGGTGTGCCTCTTTATTTAGATTAGGCTGATAGGTGTTGTTTGAACTTGGTTGATTTTGGTCTTTTGCCAAATCGCGGTCGATAGGTGTTATTTGAACTAGGTCGAACATAACCTTTTATTAAATCGCGGACGAGGGCCTATAGGTATTGTTGGAGCTGGGTCGAACTTAACCCTTTATTAAATCTCGGCTGAGGGCCGTTAGGTGTTGTTCGAGCTGGGTCGAACTTAACCTTTTATTAAATCGCGGTCGAGGGCCGGTAGGTGTTGTTCGAGTTAGGTCGAACTTAACATTTTGAAATGCAGCTAAGGGCCGATAGGTGTTGTTTGATCTGGGTTGAACTTAACCTTAACACAAAAGGAGTTCTAATAAATGTAAGTTTCTTATTACTTTGACGTTTTTTCTTCTGGTTACATGATTGGAGAGATTTACAGATTTTGGGCTTTGGCTGACATTCCTGTCCCAGTCCTAGTCTACCTAGTCCCTTCATTGTTTGATTTAGAGAGTACTGAGGAGTCGGGTAATGAAAGAGAAAAAACTGTCCCTCCCTTGCATACTTCGACTCGAAGTATTCCCTTTGTCGCCTCGTTAAAAACATCATTGAGAAAACCCTAATGGGAAAAAACTCAAGTGAGGTAAAAAGCGTACAACTTGGGGGACACTTTTTCCCCTAAAAGTTGAAGTATTTGAGGTGGCTGATGTTCAAATTGTTTGGTAATTGCTTTCCTTCCATTGTCTCTAATTGGAATAAACCCTTGTTTGCTTTGGCTTTGAGTTTGTACGGGCCGTCCCAATTAGTTCCCAGCTTGCCTTCCCGTGGGTCTTTGCTTACTTGAGTTTTGGTCTTGAGTACGTAGTCCCCAACTTTGAGCGGCCGGACCTTTGCTTTCTTGTTGTAATAACTTTTTTGCTGCTTTTGGGAGACCATTCTTATGTACGCCATATCTCTTCGTTCATCGATTTAATCGAGTTCCTGCCTTCTACTCTCATCATTACTAGTACCGCTTTCGTGGGAGTATCTTAGGTTGGGCTCTCCGACTTTGACTGGTATAACTGCTTCGGTCCCATAGACTAAAGAGTAGGGTGTATCTCCTGTGCTTGTCTTCGGGGTAGTTCTATATGCCCATAATACTTCTGGCAGTATATCCGCAATAGTCCCTTGGCGTCTTCGAGCTTTTTCTTCATGATATTTAATATGGACTTATTGGAGGACTCTCCTTGTCTGTTACATGCTGGGTGATACAGGGTCGAAGGTATCCTCCTGATATGCCACTTCTTGAAGAATTCGGCGGTTTTTTTCCCGTGAACTGGGATCCGTTGTCGTAGATGATCTCCTTAGGTAGGCCGAATCGGCATATGATGTTCCTCCATATAAAGATGGTTACCTCTTGTTCCCTTATTTGGGTGAACGCTCTTGCTTCCACCCATTTATAGAAATAGTCAATTAAAACCAAAAAAGAATCGTACATTACATCGCTCTGCTAGGAGGGGGCCCACAATGTCCATTCCACACTTGATGAATGGTCACAGAGAGATGACTAAGTGAAGGTGCTCGCCTTCTTGGAGGATCATTGGGTCGTATTTTTGGCATTGTTCGCATTTCCTCACAAATTATGAGGTGTCCTTTTTCATGGTAGGCCAGTAGTATCCTTCTAGTATGAGGCATGTGATGAGTGCTCGATTACCGGAGTGAGCACCACAATGGCCTTCATGGACTTCTTCAAGGATGCGCGGGATCTGGTTTGGGCCCAAGCATTTCGCCAAAGGGACGCCGTAAGTTCTTTTGTACAAGTCGCCATTGAGGAAACTGTATCTGGATGTTTGCATTCTTAGTTTCTTATCTTCTTTTTTGTCTTTTGGTTGTGTATCATCCTACAATATGTGATAATATGATTGCGCCAATCCCAAGCTAGGCTTACAGATCTTACCTCAATTTGGTCTAATGAAGAATTGAGGAGATGGACTACACTTTTATCCCCGGTCGTGATGCTCTTGGTAGATGCGGCCAGTTTGGCGAGGTTGTCCTCTTCAACATTCTGTGCATGCGGGATCTGGTCGAGCTGGCAGTCATCAAACTCGGGCAGCAGCTTACAGATCTCGGTTTGATATTTTTGCTGTCTTTGTTCTTTGATTTGGAAATTCCTTATAACTTGGTTGACTAAGAGCTGGGAATCATACCAGAGTTTCAACTGCTTTGCCCTATACTTGAGTGCTAGACTCAATCCTGCAATTACGGCCTCATACTTGGCCTCGTTGTTAGTCATATCTGGGCATCTTATGGATTGGCGAATTACTTCGCCGGTAGGGACTTCGAGTACAAGTCCCAGTCCGGATCCGGAGACATTGGATGCTCCGTTGGTGTACAGGACCTAGAGGTCTTGTGTTTGGAGGGAAGCTTGGACAACTTCCTTCTCGACTTCGGGCATCATTTTTGCACTGAAGTTTGCGACGAAGTGGACGAGCACATACGACTTTATCGTTGTTCTTGGTTGATACGTGATGTCATGCTCACTTAGCTTGATGGCCCACTTAGCCAGCCTCCCAAATAGCTCGGGTTTGAGCAAAATGCCTCTTAGCGGAAAGGTTGTAACGACCGAGATAGGGTGACATTGGAAATATGGTCTAAGTTATCGTGAAGCTATGACTAGTGCTAGTGCCAGTTTCTTGAGGTGCGGGTACCTCGTCTCGGTGTCGACGAGTGTTTTGATGATGTAATAGATAGGAGATTACGTACCTTTACTTTCTCAGATCAGGACTGCACTTACTGTTACTTTGGAGATGGCCAGGTAGACGAGGAGATGTTTCCCGGGTTCGGGTTTTGAAAGCAGAGGCGGTGATGACAGATATTCCTTCAGTTCTCGCAGAGCTTGCACGTACTCGAGTGTCCACTCGAGCCTGTTGTCCTTTTTGAGCACGTCAAAAAAATTGTGACATCTATCAGACGACCACGGGATGAATCTCGATAAAGCGGCTATTCGACCAGCCAACCTTTGGACTTGCTTCTTGGTCGTCAGGAGATCTGGTATCCCTTCGATAGCTTTGATTTGTTTTGGGTTGACCTCGATCCCCCGTTGTGATACAAAAAATCCCAAGAACTTCCAAGAGGCTATGCCAAACGTGTATTTCTCCGGGTTTAGTTTCATTTATTATCGTCTTAATATGTCGAAAGCTTCTTTCAAATGGTCGATATGGGCCTCTACCTTTACAGACTTGACCAGCATGTCGTCGATATATATTTCCATGGTTTTGTCGAGCTGATCTATAAACATCCTCGTGACCAACCTTTGATATGTAGCACATGCGTTCTTCAGCCCCAATGGCATTACTCTATAACAATATGTTCCTTGGTGGGTGATGAACGTGGTTTTCTCCTGGTCATCTTCTTCCATAAGTATCTGCTTATAGCCTGAGTACGCGTCCAAGAAACTCAACAACTCATGCCCATCCATTGCGTCGATAAGCTAGTCGATATATTGTAACGGGAATGAATTCAACGGACATGCTTTATTCAAGTCCGTGAAATCCACGCACATCCTCCATTTCCCATTTTTCCTTTTTACCATCACTACGTTGGCGATCCATTTAGGGTACTTCGACTCCCTGATTGAGTCATTTTCTAATAGTTTCTCCACCTTTTCACGGATGGCATTGTTGATGGCGGGATTGAACTTACGTCTGGCATGCCTTACTGGGGGATAGAATGGCTTGACAGACATGGTTGAGTCGACGACTTCGACCATTTCTGGATCCATGATGACGTCCCTGGTCTCTTTTTCTGCCGACCTCGACCCTGTTGATTTTTATGCCTTTTTCTCCTTGTCTTTTTTCTGCTGAGTTGTTGTTCCATCTAAGGCGATGCGATAGCACTCCCGGGACGTGCATTGTTCTCCTCGTATGTTGAATGTCCCCCAAGGTGTTGGAAATTTGATTACTTGGTATATGCTAGAGGGGATGGCACTCAAGGGATATATCCAGGGTTATCCCACTATGGCATTGTACGTGGTGGCCTGGTCCATGATGTGGAATGTCGTCTCCAGGGTTACACTACAGGCCAAGACGGGAAGTGTAATTTATCCCGATGTCTGCTCAACTGCATTATTAAAACTGGTTAGCGTAATGCAGCATATCACTATCTTGTCCTCGAGTTTCATCTGGGTGAGGACTCAGGGATGGATAATGCACGCTCCACTTCTGCCGTCCACCATAATACGTTTGATCAATATGTAAAATGCGTAAAGTAATGATGAGAGTATCATTATGAGGGAAAGTCAAACCGCCGGTATCTGACATGTCGAAGATGATACTTTCTTCGAGTCTGTCATATTGTTCACGGGTGATAGATCATTTGAGCGTGTGAGTGGTGGTGAATTTAATGTCATTGATGGAGGCATCGTCGATGCCGCTGATGATTATGTTGATAGTATGAGCTGGTGATGGCGGCTTCGACGGACCTCTGTGTTCACGTCCTCTAGCAAAGTTATTCCTCCCGTTGTCGCTCAACATCTCTTTGAGGTACCCCTGCTGCAACATGTTTATAACTTCTTGCCTGAGGGAAATGCAATCATCTGTTTTGTGCTCGCGTTCCTGGTGGAACTCGCAGAAGGCGTCGTATTTTCTGGAGCTCGGATCAGACCTTATCTTTGCCGGCCACTCCACTTTTGTCCTGAGTTTCTCCAGGGCATAGAATATTTCTGTAGGTGATGCATAAAAATTGTGAGCAGACAATAAGGGGGAAAACCTCTCTCATTTCGGTGAGTCCCTGTCCTTGGCCGGGATGGGCCTTCTTCGTAGAGGGGGGAAGCTGGGGCAGTGGCCCTGACATATGGCTGGTGTCATTCCCTGTTGGGTCATGAGACCGAGTGATCCCGCCTGATGTTATCTCTTCGTTCTTTTCTAGACTTGGCTTGTACCGAGATGAGCCGATGGGTTGCTCCATTTAGGTCATCCTCATCTTCTCGTACTTCGGCACAGTAAGCATTATAGATCTCGTCCCAAGTGGTTGGGGGATATTTTATCAATCGGCTCAGCAATTTTGTAGTTGCTCTCGAACCATCTCTATTCAAGCCGTTCTGAAAAACCGCGACAGCCATCTCTTCGGACACGTTTGGCAGGGTTATCTTTACCCTGTTAAATCAGGCGAAGAAGTCCCTCGGTAACTCTCCCAAGGACTGCTTGATGGAAAATATGTCATTTACTCTTGTTTCGACATTCATGGCTCCGGCATGCGCCGTTACAAACTTATCGGCCATTTTCTCAGAAGATTCTATGGAGCGGGCTGGTAGTTGCGAGTACCATGTTAATGCTCCCTCTGTAAGGGTTTCGCCAAACTTCTTCAGTAAAATGGAGGATACTTGTTCCCTAGTGAGGTCGTTGCCTTTCACAGCGGTGACATAATGAGTCACATGAACTTCGAGATCAGTCATTCCGTCGTATATTCTGAGGGAGGGTGGCATTTTGAAGGTCTTTGGTATGGCATGCAGGGCTAATTCTTTGTTGTATAGCTGCTCTACGAACCTGTTGGCGTCCCTCTTTGGCAATAGTTTAGGAGGCATGGTATCTTGTCAACTCATTCTTGGTGTTCTTTCATTTGATCCTTAAGTGCTTTATTTTCATTCTCCATTTCTTCCATCCTTCTTAGAACAGCGGCAAGGGCGTTGTCACCTCCATCGTTAGTAGCATTGTGAATTATACCTGGTGTTGGAGCGACTGGTCGGTCACCCTGTTTGTTCGCTTGTTGTATTGTGTAATGTAGCTACCCAACTTGTCATTTCAAATATTTAAGTCCCGTTCAGCGGTATAAGGCCCTGAGCAGATTTGTATTACGTGTATTGACTTGCGTGCGTGGTTGGATTCAGTTACCGGATGATTCGGAGTGATTTGGGACACTTGGTCCCTAAAACAGAGGCTTAAGTCTTAGGATTTTGACCGTAATCGGAACTGTGTGAAGACGACTCCGGAATAGAATTTTGATGATGTCAATAGCTCCGTATGGTGTTTTGGACTTATGAGCGTGTCCAAAAAAAATTTATTTGGAGGTCTGTAGAGGAATTTGGCTTGAAATGGCGAAAGATGAATTTTGGGAAGTTTCATCGGGGGCTGACTTTTTGATATCGGGGTCAGAATCCGATTCTGGAGATTTGAATAGCTTCGTTATGTCAATTACGACTTGTGTGCAAAATTTGAAGTCATTCCGGATTGATTTGATGTGTTTCGGCACAAGATATAGAATTTGAAAGTTCAAAGTTCATAGATTTTGGTTTGAAGTGCAATTAGTCATTTTGATGTTGTTTGATGTGATTTGAGGCCTCGATCGAGTCCGTGTTAGGTTATGGAACTTGTTGGTATATTTAGACGGGGTCCCGAGGGCCTCCGGTGTGTTTCGGATGGGCTACGGGCCATTTTCTTCTATTTTGAACTGTTGAATCTGTCATCTGGTTTCCTTAATCGCGTTCGCGTCATCTCTTTCGCGTTCGCGAAGTGTTATTGAGGAGGAGGAATTATTTGTTCTACGCGTTCGCGAGCCTACATCCGTGATCGTGAAGGTCTGCCTTTCCCTTTTTCGCGTTCGCAGCTCCACATTCGCGTTCGCGTAGTAGAAACTGTGAACTAGGGACGGGTGATCATTTCCTCTACGTGTTCACATTCTTCTGTCCGCGATCGTATAAGTATTCCTTTCCCTCGTTCTCGTTCGCGTTCGCGTAGCTCAGTTCGTGGGCACCAGATTTTCCTTCTTCGCGATCGCACAACTCTGTCCGCGATCGCGTAACACCTTTTGAGTAGTAGCCATTTTCCTTCTACGCGATCGCGAAGCTTTGATGCCTGGGAAGAAACATTAAGTTCTGAATTTTCCATTTTTGACGGATTGGAGCTCGGGAAGAGGCGATTTTTGGGAGTTTTTCAGAGGAAACAACGGTGTAAGTGTTCTTAACTCAATATTGGTTAAATTACCTCAATCCATGGTTGTTTTAACATTTAATCGTTTAATTTAGTTGAAAAAAATGTGAAAACCCTCTTGGTTTAAATTTAAGATTTAGAGGTCGATTTGTTATTGGAATTCGATAAAATTGGTATGGTTGAACTCGTATCGGAATGGGTGCTCGGATTTCATGAAAATTATGTCGTGTTCCGAGAGGCGAGTCCCGCATTGACTTTTGTTGACTTTTTGGAATAAATTGTTAAGTCGACGTATTATTATCCGGAATTATTTCCGATGAATTTTAATGAAGTTAAACAATTAATTTGGATAGAGTTAAGCTGCCCGGAGGTCAATTCAAGCAAGAAGGCGATTTTGAAATATCGGCATAACTTCAAAAAGGTAAGTGTCTTGCTTAATCCCGAGTGGGGGAATTACCCCTCAGGCATCGAGTCTTATGTGTCGTTTGTGAAATGTGAAAAGCCGTGTACGCGAGGTGACGAGTACGTACTCGGGCTTATATGTGCAAAATTCATTGAGATAAAGTCTTAGGCATATTGTGTAGTAAATTAGATAATTGTTGGCATATATTTAATCATCTATTTGTCGTGCCTAAATCCTTGTTGTTGAATCTATTATTATATGACAGTTTGATGTGATTGTTACTTGATTATTTATGTAACTCCATGAATTTTTTGGTTTGATAAGTATTGGAATTTAATTTCATTATGGATTTTTCCTCTGTAAATAATTAATTAAATGAACTTAAGAAGAGGTGTTTATATAATTATCTAAATTTGGATTAATGAAGGCTTTGCTTTATGTTGAATAATTTCTATCTCTGTTGATTTGTTTTTGTGGTGTTATATACATTGCGTGGAGCTTTCGTCTATTTGTTGTGAAATTAATTGATTTAGTTGTATCTTTGAAATTTGGTTGTGGCCATTGGTCAAATTGTGATATGAATTTATTTTATAATGTTGTCGTGAAAATTTCCCGTATAAATTGTTGTGTTGTGTGAGTTGTTATTTTTGAGGATATAAGGATGGTATTCCACTGTTAATATTATGTGGGTATAAGAGTGGCATTTCACTGTTGTTGTGTTTGTTGGAATATTATCTGGGCGGAGCGATAAGGGTGGCTATAGGAGAGATAAGGGTGGCAATAGGAGCGATAAGGGTGCTATTGATATTGTCTGGGCAGAGCGATAAGGGTGGCAATAGGAGCGATAAGGGAAGCTATTGTCAGGGATGATATGTGATGATGTGGAGTTGTGGTGTTGATATTTTCATGTGATATTGTGATTTTTGTATTTATTTTATACCTTGTGTAATTTGTCTTGTTGTTGGTAAATTGATAACAATCTGATTTATGTTGAAATTGAGAGCCTGTGGCTATTGCCACGCGGATTATAAAATGAAATGTGGGCACGAGGTGCCTTGAGTAAATAATGAAGATATTAGCATGTGAATTGTCCGTGCAGTTGTTATATGAAATGTGGGCACGAGGTGCTGTGATTAAATGATAATAATATTGGCACGTGAACTATCCGTGCAGCTGTGATATGAAAACTGGGCACGAGGTACCGGAGAAATATGATGATTAATTATGAGCATGAAGTGCCGTGGAAATATGAAAATGGGCTGAGACCCGTGTTTACGAAAAGTATGAAAATGAGCTGAGACCCCTATTTTTATGATTTTGAATGAGGTATCACATGGTGACTTTTTAATTGAAAGAATTATATTCAAAATATTTATTTGGAAGGATTTTTATTCAAAAAGAATTATATGAAAGAATTGTATTTGAAAGATATTTATTTGAGGAAATTATAATTGAAGAGATTTAGTGAAAGAATTTTATATACGAAAGATATTTAATTGAAGAACTTGATTCAACTGGGTATAATTGTATTTATCAATTGTTGAGCGATATTAATGGTGATTTTATTGTCTTACTGTGCATATCACTAGTTGTTTTATGTTTATTGTTATTTGTTTCCTATTATTTTTTATGTTATATTGCACAGGTTACTAGACTAGTAAGTGTCTTGACTGTACCTCGTCTCTACTCCACTGAGGTTAGTCTTGATACTTACTGGATACCGACCGTTTTGTACTCATACTACACTTCTGCATATTTTTGTGCAGAGCCAGGTATTGGAGTTATCGGACTTGAGCGAAGTTAAAGCGGGATCGTAAGGATTCAAGGTAGAGCTGCTTAGTCGTCGCAGTCCTTGGAGTCTTTTCATTTCATTGTACTGTTAATTTTTAATCAAACAGTATTGTATATTCGGTCCTCGTGATCACTACATGTATTCAGTTAGAGTTCGTGACTCAGTACTACCAGTCTTGGGAGGTTGTATATTCATAATTGTTCCGCTGTTAGTTATGATTACCTATTTATCTCTTATTAAAAAAAAGGGCTTCATAATGTAACTGAAATCGGCTTACCTAATCTTAGAGACTAAGTGTCATCACGACGCTTGTGGTAGAATTTTGGGTCGTGATATGTAGGTTCTTGCAGTCTCTGCAATCGTGCATGGAGTGGGCTTGTTGAGAACGCTTACTAGCATATCAGTTAGTCATGCTTCAAGGAGCTTTTTCACGGCTGGTGGCTCCCCTTCTTCTGTGGACGTGGAGGCCCCTTTTCCATTTGGTTTTGTTATGCTACAATAGGGGTAGGTGACCTCTCGCGCCTAGGGGAGACAATGGGTGTCACGTCCTCGCCTAGTGTATCACAGCTCTCATTGATAGTGTTCATGAGGTTGCTAGGGAAATCTCTTGTTACTTTAGTCATCTTTCCTTGGTTACCTACCATGTACGTTTTTGTACGTGTAAGAAAGGGGAAAATCTTGGGGTTTGTGAGGTTAGTGATTCACGTTAGCTATAGATCGAAAGGAAACTAAAACATTAACTAAGAGATCCCTATAGACGGCGCCAAACTGTTTGACCAAAAAATATTAATTTTGGCTCAACCAATTAGATTTATATAAACAAGGGTTAATTTTAGTTAAAAATAATATCCACAAGATAAAGCTACATGCATCAAGACCGAACAACTTGTATATTCAGTCCGGATAGTAATAAGTATGAGCAATGATAGTGATGTTCAATGATCCAAAAACATGGAATATGGCATTTAGGTAAATAGAACGTGTGAGCCACCCGAAAAGGGATGAGATTAGTGAATATTCTTTCTGATAATGATGAATGATTGATAAGCCTTTGAACATTTGGGTTGTTCTTGGATCCGGTGGAAATGTTAGACAAGAATCTTGGTAAAAAGGTTATTTTTTGTATATATGCGATCAGACCAGATTCTCTCTTACAAAGTCAATATGTTCTTTACAAATGAATATCTCATGTCCCCTATCATTGTGTCTCTTTCTATTTATAGGGAACATGTTGCTAGAAAACCCTAATGGTACATGTGCAGAGAATATCCATTAGAATATTGTCCTTTATGTCTTATCTTAGAACTAGTCTGTAACGATTCGGCCGGTCGTTTTGAGTATTATAACCTTATCCCCCCATTTACTGCTCAAATTGTGATTTACGGTTGCTATTTTGCTTGCCGGGGGTAATTGGTTCGGGTTCGGTGAGGTTTGTAATAATTTAGAATACTTAGTTCCAAGGTTTAGAATTTAAGTTGAAAAGGTTGACCGGATGTGGACTTATGTGTAACGACCCCGGAGAATTTTTGCTAAGGAAATTAAAGTTTGTGGTGCCGAGGTAGATCAATTAGTACAAATGTTATATAAGGTTGGGCTGAACAATGCATTGAGGAGTAAAGGAAAATTTTTGGCAGAAGAGGACATTTCTGTGGCCTACTATGCGGTCACAGAATCACTCTGCGGACCGCATAATGGCGGCAGAGTGAAGCAGATGTGAGGCAAGATTTGAAAAAAATCTGCGGTGCATTATGCGATCGCAGACCTGTTCTATGGTGAATTATGTGACCGCAGAATAGGTATGCGGGTCACATAATCACCGCAGACCTATCCAGGCGACCCTCGTTTTGGAGCTTCAATTATGTGGTCAGTTTGCGGGCCGCATACGTGTTATGCTATCGCATAACTGCGTCGGGACTTTCATTCTTTCTAATTTTTGACCCGACCCAACTTCGATTTATAGCCCTTGAAGCTCATTTTGGAGCAAAAATATGATATTTTTATAGAGAAGGGAGAGTGTTCTAGAGAGAGGAAGAAGTTCAAGTACTTTGTTCATCAAGATCTTGTTCAAGCTTTGAAATCCAACAAGGAAATATCACAAGATCTTCACCCAAGAGGTAAGGTTCTAACCCCTAGTCTTCAATTTCGAGTTTGGGTAAAGATGGGTGATTAAGAATATGATTCTTGGGTGTAAGAGTATTATTTATATGTATCAATAAGGTTTATGAAAAGATTGTTGAGTTCAAATGGGTAAAGATTGGGTAGAAAATGGTAGAAATCTTCAAAGACTTTAATTGAAGATTTGAGGGTCGAGTTGATGTCGGAATTTTCTAAAATTTATATGGTTGGACTCGTGGTTGGATGTGCGTTCATATTTTATAACTTTTGTAGGGTTCCGAGATGTGGACCCCACGAGCGAATTTTGAGCTAAATTTCGGATTTTGATGGAAAATTAGTAATTTCTTATGGAATCAATTCCAATAAATTTTATTGACTGAATTGAATTATTTGTGACTAGATTCGAGGCATTTGGAGGCCAATTCACTAGGAAAAGACATTGCAGAATAAAGAATTACACGGCTTGAGGTAAGTAACAGTTCTAAATTTGGTTATGAGGGTATGAAACCCCGAATTATGTGTTATGTGATTGGTTTTGAGGTGACGCACATGCTAGGTGACGGGCGTGTGGGCGTGCACCGTAGGAATTGTGACTTGGTCAAATTCCATGGAATTATGTAGTTAAATTATCTGTTTATATCCGTATATTCTCTACGTATTAGGAAAAATTGAGCAGACACTCGTATTAAAGATCATGCTTAGACATATGATGTTATTATTGGTACCTACTGGGTCATTTCTGCGGTTGAATTATATGTTCAAATTGTAATTTCACATTCAGTCATGTACATTCATTTCATATCATATCTCAGTCTCTGTTGCTATTTATTGATGCATCATGTTATCATTTTTGGGCTGATTTTGATGACATCTTGAGCTCGAGAGACTGGAGAGGTTGATGACTGAGTGAGGCCGAGGGCCTAATTGTGAGGATATTTATGTGATCAGGCTGCACGCCGCAACATGTTTCATTGTTATATGCCATGATTGGCTTGATATAGCGCTTGGGCTGAAGGAGCCCCTCCGGAGTCTGTACACACACCCAGTGAGCGCAGGTACCTACCGAGTACGAGTGCGAGTGCCGAATGACTGTGAGGAATAAGTGACTGTGAGGAAAGAGCGATTATGAGGAAAGAGTGAATGTGAGGTTGGAGTGAATGGGAGGACTGAGTGACTGTTACTCTGAGAGGATGCATTGATTTCATTATTTGCTGCATTTTAGCTATCATATATCACTATTTTGGAAATTTCGAAAAAATATTATTTTATGTTTCAGTCAAATTTGATATGAAATTTCTGTGAAATTTTAAATGTTGAACTTGAGAGCATGCCTACCCTTTTATGTTGGAAAGTACTGTATTTGGACTTAGCTGAGAAGCTCATCACTACTGTCAGTTCCTTATTTATTATTATTACTTACTGAGTTGGTTGTACTCATACTATACCCTGCACTTCGTGTGCAGATCCAGGTGATCCCAGACATAGTGGGTGTTGATTCTTTCACACAGTTGACTTTTCGAATATTCAGAGGTAACTGTCGTGTTTCGCAGACCTCGTCTCTCCTTCTCTATCTCCTTGTTTACTGTATTTGATCTTAAACTATTATAGACCGTATTTTCCAGACTTGTAATGTATAGATGCTCATGTACTCAGTGACACCGAATTTTGGGAGTAAATTTATATTCAGTATTGGTAGGAGTTTTTCCCTTAATTAATTATTATGTTTTCAGTATTTAAAAGAAATTGTGGGTTATTGATGTTGTCGACTTGCCTAGTATCGAGATAGGCGCCATCACGACGGGTGAGATTTTGGGTCGTCACATAGTCGTTATAACTCTATCTAAGATGCTCGACCTCGACCTTGATCCACGGTGACTTCGCGACCTTGATCTTTGTTGACTCTTCGACCGCATCCTTTATTGCTTTGAGGCTACTTGGCCTCGAGGCCGATCTTTATAGGGACCTTACTGATAGCACATGGCGGTCGATGACAGGGGCGAAGCTATGTTGGCCCAAGGGTGGTCAACTGACCACCCTTCGCCGAAAAATTATACTATGTATAACGTAAAATATTGTTTGTTATTGATTAGAAATAGACTTTGAACACTTTTGTATAGCCCACTTACAAAGGTTGTTCAAATTTTGAACACCCTTATTGAATTTTCTGACTTCGTCACTGGTCAACGAGGGTTATAACAATGCCGACATGGCATATCCATATCAAAAATATTTTTTAGCCCATGGAAATATAATCTCCCAAAGTTCCCACAAAATAATTGAAGATAAACCTACACAAGAGCCAGAACTCAGTGTTTGTCGTCATTATATAATGAATCAGTTAAAACAAGTGAAATCTCTTGACGTACAACTTATTAGCATCTGATAGTGAAGCAGGATACATTAACAAAACTCACAATATCAAAAACTAAAAAAAAAAAAAAAAAAACATCTCTCATAATTGAATAGGCTAAATGAAAATCAGATAGTATTAAAAATAACACTACTAGAAATTCGGTCGGTCTTTTTGGCACCAAAATACGAAAAATTATTTCTGCGTCCCGAAAAATTTATTTTTCAAGAAACCGATCAACTTTGGTTGATTTTTAATTTAAAATAAATTAAAATTAATATTCAGAAAACCGACCGATTTTGGTCTGTAATTTTATTTTTTTAACAAAATCGACTGAAATCGGTAGGTTATTTTCAACGAAAATGCAATTAAAGAGTATAAATAAAATTTTAAAAAAAATATTAAACCAAAAGGTACCAATGGTCTAGTAGTAGAATAGTACCCCGCCACAGTATAGACCGTGGTTCGATTCCCATATGGTATATATTTTTTTAATTATATTATTTTAAAAAAATAACCGAAGTTGGTCGTTTTTTCTTTTTGTTGGGGGAGGGAATTTGTCCGGTTGTAAAATTTAATTAACCACCGAAATCGGTCGATCACAACCAACCGAAATCACTCGGTTAGCTCTACCTACCGCATAATTACCGACCGTTACAAATCAGTCGATTTTTGGTCGGATTTGCCAATTACCAATCTAACATCTATCGATTTTGGCAGTCGATATTTGTCATATTTTTTTCTTCTTCATGGTTCTGCTAAACTATGTGGACTTCTTTTTTTAAAACATGAAAAGGACTGAGAAGTTGAAAGTTATGGGGGATGGTTTGTGTTATATGTTGGATTTAGACTTATTATATTTACTCCAAATTATTTTTACGCTATGAAGATGAAGATTGAAGAGTTAAAGATGAAATATCATTGGAGTTGGATAGACAATTAGATGACATGAAAAGTTTATAGTTTGTTATATTTAAGTTGAAAAGCGAGATTTGATTGTAAGAAAATTTAATGTCATGCGTGTATATTTATTGAATATTTTAGGTCATAATCAAAATCAAAGTTAAAATCCCAATTAAGTCGGAAGCTTTTAGATTGGGAAGGAAAAGAGTAAGACAATAATCATTGAGAATGATGATATACCTATTTTGTAAAAAAATTGACTTATTTGACAATGCGTCACGTGTTAATTTCTTTATAATTTTCTACTTAATTATTACTTACAAATGAGTTAGGTCTTCTTTTTTTCAAAAAGGTGAGAATTGATTTAGTACACAGATGTTACACTTGATAATTTCATAACTTGTTGCTTGTTGTGTACTCATAATAAACTTCAAAAAATTAAATAATGTTTGATTAAATTATTTCTTAAGCACTTAACGTGGATATGCAATTTTGACGTTCTGATCATGCCCAACTCTAGTTCTAAAAAGAATAAGTGGTCGCTGCAAATATAATTCGGTCTAAAAGTCCGGAGTCGAATCCCATAGAGAACTACGGCTTAACTACAACTGTTTACTATCACTAAGAAGACAAGTTGGAGTCGAATCCCATAGAGAACTACGACTTAACTACAACTGTTTACTATCACTAAGAAGACAGGTTTGAACAAATTATGAAGTTATAAAGATTGAGATTTTATTTCTAACTAATTAAAGTAGAATTATTAGCTAAAGATACTAAGGGTTAGAGACAAGATTAAGGAGTCCTAGAGTTATGATTTTCCCAATTGTCGGAATTCTCACAGCTACATTTTCTATAATTTCGCCTATGTATTCTCAACCGATCGAGAGTACTTCGGGTGTCGTAATTCTCTTTCGAGTAACTACCATAATTTACTAGACATATTCTTCCGAACTACGCTAGCTGGCACTAATTCACCGCTCATTAATATCGCACCAAGGTTTCGCTATTCTTAATCCCGCCTTTAAACCCTCTGTACTGATTCCTCATATACGTTAGGAGTGATGTTGTTCAACAACTACCTAAATATGTATCCTTTTCCAAGCAACACACACTAAATAGGCACAGTCAATTGTGGGGCCTTCAATCAACTAAAATAATCACGTAGTTGAACAAGAAGAGAAAATTCAATGGCAAAATTATATTAAACGCAATAGAAAAATCATCGTTTAAAAGGTTCCATCAAACCCTAGATGGAAAAGTTTAGCTACTCATAACCATACTAACAATCATGATAATAATTGAAAGCATTAAAATACAGATTAAGTAAGAACGAAAGAGAAAACTCTTGTGATTAGTTGCTTCCAAGTGTTCTCGTAGCCTTCGTGCCTCTCCAATAATGTCCACTTTAGGTCGAATTTGCTCTAAAAATGTCCTCTCCTCTTAGACATGTTTAGGGAGTATTTATAGGCTAGGGTTGAAGTCCTTGAGTCCAAATCCGGGTTGGAAACTTTTAACCCGCGACTTTTAATTATCTGACTATAGACCTCGCGAAGCCAGGCTTATAGTGCAGTCAACCTAGATATAGACCTCGCGAAGCCTGGTCTGTAGCGCGTGTCGTGCCCCGTTTTCTCGCGAAAGCAGGTTTCGACGTGTGACAACTCTTTTAAGGAGGTATTAAAAGAGAAGAGTCGACACCTATTGATTTAAGGTGCGTTGGGGCACCTATTTGCAAGTAACTCTGTTTTAACTAGTTTGTGTTCACCAAAGATTGGGTAAGGGCTCAAATTACCTCAAAGAGAAGGTGTTAGGCACTCTCGAGGTCTACAACTGTGGATCCCGGGCAAACCTTAAACTATGTGGATTATGTAGTTAAGCTAGGTGATCAAATAAACAAAAGGAAATATAAAAGTCGAAGAGTCTTATCATAACATATAAGAATTGGTACAAATCCTTGATGATTACAAAGATATAACTACATTGATTTATGTTAAATAACTAAGCATAAATAACAAGTATATAAAGGAAAAAGGGTGGCGGGGAGGGGGGATCCTAAGTTTTTAAACCTAAAGTATCACCCCGTGCAACATAAATAATACTTCGCAACTCCCTTAAGGTAGGAATTGCTCATATTATTCAGCGGGTACAGACTATCATCTCCTGCTACCCAATTACTATGTCGAAGTTGTTACTTAAAGGCGTTCTAATTCAATTCTAAATCGCATCTTGTGTGTGCACTACCCATCCCATACCTATGGTCCAGGAGGCTTTGGACCTACTACTTTGGTAGTTCTAGACTCTCCTTAGGCTGCTCAAAAAATGGAAAAACTAGGCGTGCATTCAAAACAAATAAGACTACACATAATCAACACCAAAGGCTCAAATTCACCCCCTCATATAGACACGAACGCACGTTGTCAATTAGGAAGACAATTATAGCTATACTAGCGATGTTCAGGTTATTTAAACATGCATCTATAGATAAGCAAGTTTGGTATGTTAAATTGTTCCAGACCTATAGGCATGGTTTCTATATGATTTGAACTACTCAGCAATCAGTGTAAATTTCTATAGGCAGGATTTCTAGATGACTGATTTCAGGTGTCGCACAAGCAGTGCCGCTATTCCAAGTTAACTAGTTTGCAGGTTGCAACTATTACAAACCTATAGACATAATTTCTAAGTTGTTTACGCAATGGGCAATGAAGGCGATTAGAAACTGGGAATTACCAGCGTTTGATTCCATGGACGTGCCTTCTAGGCAAAAAATAATAGGCGAGCTTTCTAATAATTGGTATTTGTACTCACTTTTATCATACTTCTTCCTATAGGCATGCTATCTAGGTGGAAGTGTAATAAAATGGCGGGAGCAATTGTTTAAGAGATTAGTGTCATATAGTTATGATATCTAAATGGACAGCACACCAAAAATAAAAGCAATTTGATCAATTAATTATCTGAAGTCCTATAGGCATGATAACTAGGTTATCAAAAGCATATACATCCTATAGGCATGGTGTCTAAATACACAATAATAACAAGTATGGCGATTAATAGCATGTTTAAGATAGTGTACAAGTATTAGACAAATTAGGTGAGGTGTGTGCAATTCCTAGACACATGACTTTCTATTAGTGTACGAAATAACAAATAAGACATATTGAACGAAATAGCAAATATAATACATAGACCCTATAGGCATGTTTTCTACCCTTTATTCAAGAACAAAACACATCCTTCCCTAATTTCAATACCCCTAATTATTCGTTATTACAAGTTACATGACCAGAATAGAATAATACAAACTCAAAGATGATAGATATGCAGAATGAAACAAGTACGGACATCCATCAAACAATACAGAGCCACTATAAAATAACCCAGTGAATTTCTGGCCTTCAGCAGTCTCACCAACCAACAGACCCAAATCTCAGGCTCATAAGGGCAGTAGAATCTTCCAGAATCCATTGCCCATGTCCAACAACACATATGGCCTAACACTAGGCCCAACGAATAACTTACTTAGCCAAATAGATGCCAAACTTAACCATGCAAATGACAGACCACTCACATGATTAATTTAAATAACTTTTCACCCTTAACTCCTAAAGTTGTAACTAACAACAATTCTAGCCAAAGCACATAGACAAGATCATATGAAATACTGACAAGTTTACAAGGCAAGTTCATGCTTGTATTCTCAGAAACAAAGCTAAAGGTTCATAGGATAGTGAACTATTCCAAAAAGTTTCAAAAGTAAAATAATTCAGAATTAGCCTAAAGGACTTTAGACACATGAAAATCTAATAGAGTTAAATAGAGCATAACATTCACACGAAAGTTTTAACATGAAGGTCTAGTGAAAACAACATAACATAACAGGTTCACGATCGAGCAATTGCTTAGTTGAGGATGAGAAAACTTGAACATGCTGAGTATCAGCAAAACTTATAGCAAACAGAAGACATGCCAATTTTCAAATCAATAGGACAAACAAGCATCAAACCTTGTACTAGTTGGCTATATATAGGTGAAAATGTTGGTTATGGGATTTACTCTAAAAGTCTTGACTTGCTCGACCTTGTGTTCTCCAGTATTAGTTAAGACTTTTAGAGTTACAAATAGCATGGGAACATGTCATAGCTAATAGTAGAACTTCATAAGGATAAAGATTGGTCATGAATATTAGAACACATTCTAGGCATGAGTTGGTTATCTAAATAGTACAGAACAAAGCTAGAAACCAAACTCAGAATAAGCATAAGGTATAAGTAATCAACTATTCATAAACATAATGATTAGAAATCATTCAGGTTGGACACACATAATAAGCATGCATTAAGGCTAGCATATTAGGCCAAGTATATAGATAGACTTTCAGAAAAATAGAAAATTATGCATAAAGGATTCAACATGAAGAAATCAATTCTAAGCAAGAACATAGTTTCCTAAGGGCCTTTAGTACAAGAAATCAAAACAAGGTTCAATCAACCATCAATTAGGTTTTAATTACGAATCAAGCAAGCATGATGAATCAATTTAGCTATCCACATATGAGTTAAAATTAGGACTTGCATAGAATTAAGGCTAGTGAAACTACGGCGTAGTATTAAAATAGGCAGAATTGCATATGAAGTGGCATAATATCGAAATTAACTCAGGAAAATCCAAGTAGCACTAATGCACATAACACAAACAGAAAGAAGTAGAATTGCGAGAGTATAGGGCACTAACCAGTTGAAAACGAAGCGAATAAAGAATAAGAAACTCAGAATCTCAGGAATAACAACAATTACTGGAGAGTAATGAAAACCCTGAAATCCCCAATGCTTCAGAGCCTCGAAGTGGGCTCCAAGCAGTGCTTGCACTGGGGGAGTCTAATGAACGGATTTCGGTGGCCTTGGCTTTCAGCCGGCCAAAATCAAGGTCTTAGAATAGTATAGAATGAGTGAGAGTGAGAGAATAGTAGTGGTAATTAAAGTCTGTAATAATCGTTTCGTTCTGGAAAGGGAATGGGGAAGTGGGGTTTATATAGTGGTAGAAATCGAACAAGCAAACATGGAAAATATTTAATCAATCACAAATAAGGAATGAATATCACATACAATCAGTAATAGAACTGGTAAAGAAGAAAAATTAAAATTTCAAACCCTAGTTCGACGGAAGTAAAATATTGGCCGAAGATCTTGGAAATTCGGATCCTCCTAGCCTTGCTATAAACGTATACAGACGAAATATCATCCAAATCTTGGAGAGTGAAGCCGATTTCCTTTGATTCAGATACTAGTACTTGCCAATAATGGGGAAGTACTAAGTAACACCATATTTATACAGGTAATAGCGGTATGATCCGGTAAAGGTAAGTAAATCATGGTAAGAATCTATGGATGAGTTGGATTCAAAGAAGGATTAGGGCGGCGGCTAGGGTTTGTGAGGTAAGGGGAGGGTCTGAGGGAATATAGAGGCGGCTGATCGGGTAAAAATGAGGCTAGGGTTTTGGGGTGAGGTTAATTAGAAGAGGGGAGATCGAATGTGGGTCGTTGGTCTCCCAAGATCAATGGCCAGGATTTTAATGAGAGGCGGATCGGGTTAGTTGACGGGTATGGGGTAGCGGATCGCTGGTATTTGGGCTAGGGGTTATTGGGCTGGAGTTTAGGTTGTGGGCTGGTGAATTAGGTCCAAAATTTGGCCTGTTTTGGGACAGATTTTAAATACAAGAAATTAAAGGGAAAATAATTTAATAAAATATCTAAATAATATTAAAAAAATAGTATTTATGCAAATTAATATTTAATATAATATCTAAAAATTAAAACAATATAAAAAATTATTTTGACCCTGAATAAAATGATAAATGCATTTAATTGTAAAATATAGGCTATTATTGCAAAAATGCGTAAATAGTTCGAAAAATGCAAATCTGATTATGGAATAAAGTAAAATGTTATAAAACATATGTGTGGGCGTAATAATAAATTTGGATGATTAATTCTTCCAAAAAAATTATTTCAAAGGATAATTAATAAATATTTGAACAATTTAAATGCAAGAAAATCAATTTTAAAACCTTAAAAATTGTGACAAATTACAAAAAATACGTATATGACCCCTGTAAATTGGTGATGATTCAGGAATGATATTTTAAAAGCATATATGACTTTTATAAAAATATGAGGGCAAAAATGGGTATCAACAATTACCCCTTTTTACCCGTAAATGATAAAAAAGTTATCGCGTAAAGAAAATGATGATCAATTTTGTCCGAAATGAGTGGGGGGTGGGGAGGAGGGTGAGGGAATGATGTGAATTGAAAAAATGGGGGTCGAACCCTGATTCTTGAGTTGCCTACATATCCCCGGTGTTACGGGAATTAGGTCGTGTGTAGTTCTGGATCCAACGGTGAACGAAATCGATGGAGTAGTTGTACGAGCGATCGCATGTTTCGAAAAGGATCTTTTGGATGCGATAGTATCATGAGTAACGGATGATATCAGGTGGGGTTATAAATGCAAATTAAACGTTATGGATGTATAAGGCAGGTATTTGAACGGTCATAGAACGAAGAGTAATCAACCGCTGATTATCGGTTACGTTTGGGGTGATTGAAGGGTGTGAACGTTGTAAGCGGAAACCAGAGTGATAATTGCTCCTGTTTGTAGAACGGTTACCTCCCGAGTTACCTGCAAAACTTAAAACACGATGCATGCGAATATATATGGGTTATTACGAAAATTTAAACATGATGCAAATTCCCTTCAAACTATGAGAGTTATCTGTGGACGATGAGGATGATGTTCTTAGACTATGACATCATGGGCCATGAAGCATTTGATAAGGGATTCACGGGCCATGAAATGATGTCCTCGGGCCATGAGGATGGTGCCTCTAGACTATGATGCCTTTGAATAATGATGTGCAAATTTCGAGAGATCCTCAGGCCATGGTATGGTGTCTTCAGGCCATGAGGATGGTGCCTTTGGACTATGACGCCCTCAGACAATGTGGCAGTGTTTCAGCCCATGAAATGCAAGTATGTGGTAATATCGATCGCTTGATAAAGGAAACAGGTGATGCTTAGTCATTCGCTAAAATGAGACAAGATAAGGCTTATTCTTATATAAGATGAGGGCAACGCTTAGCCTGTTGCGAAGAAAGGAGATAATGCTTAATCTTATGCAGTGTAGCGGAGACAGAGTTTAGTCTTATGCGAGGGAAGGCGATGCTTAGCCTTATGAAATAATGTAGGCGGTGCTTAGCCTCGTGAGAGAAAGAGGGACGGTGCTTAGTCTCATGTGAGGAAGACAGTGTTTAGCCTTGTGCAATAATGGAGACAGTACTTAGTCTTATGCGCGGAAAGGCAATGCTTAGCCTTATGCAATAAAGGAAGGCAATGTTTAGCCTTATGCAGTAATGGAGACAGTGCTTAGTCTCATGCAAAGAAAGGCAGTGCTTAGCCCTATGCAATAATAGAGACAGTGCTTAGTCTCATGCAAAGAGTGGGACAATGTATAGTCTCATGCAAGAAAGGCAGTATAGAGGCAGTGCTCAGCTTCATGCAAAGGATGGAGACAATGATTAGTCTCATGCAAGGTGAGGGCAGTGTTTAGCCCTATGCAAGGAGTAGAGACAATTCTTAGTCTCATGTAACGAATGGAGACAGTGTTTAATCCCGTGCAAGGAAAGGCAATGCTTAGCCTTATGCAATAATGGAGACAGTGCTTAGTCTCGTGCAAGGAAAGGAAATGCTTAGCCTTATGCAATAATGGAGACAGTGCTTAGTCTCATGCAAGAAAGGCAGTGTTTAGCCTTATCCGATGATGAGGGAAGTGCTTAGCCCTATGCGAGAAGAGCAATGATTGAATGTGAAGGGGAGAAGTATTTCTTATCTTGATGCGTTTGCGTTTGGCGACCTTTGTCGGTGTGAAGATAGTGATCTTGTTGTGTGTATATATTTGCAGGCGTTCCTGTTATATCCATTGTGTCTGCATACAAAGGAAAATTGTGTGTTTGGAGGGGGGAAAGGTTGGTTCGTGCTCTCGATTCCTTGCTTTGCCTTTGTTCCTGTCTCGAGGTCCTATTTGAGTCATCTTGGGTAACGTCTGGCTACTACAGAAAAATAAAATTTTCAAAACATATGCATTTATGATAATTCGTTTATACAAGAATGCAGTTTGTTCAAAATGTGTATTGATGCAAATAATGTTTGAATCAGAGACTGCGACACATTTTGAGACACTGCAACCTCCATAACTCAGAATTTTGAGGACCCTCCTCAAAATTCTGCCCCAGTTCAATGCCTACTTCTTGTAGTACTCTTCTTGGTGATCCCTGACACAATGAGATCTGACAACTCGAAGTCTTGCCCCAGTTTCTGACCATAGGGGGAATGAAGATTTTATTATGATGTGACCGAACCCACAGGGCTACCTACGTATCCCCTCTTAAACGGAAATCAGGTCAAGCGTAGTTCAGGTTACACCAAATAGAAATTGCAAACATAATCTTAAATATAATATCTCTTGATTGTATGTGAATTGATAAGTTTTGTCCATATCTCTCCATCCATCTCTACAAGTATAAGTGCTCCTCCTGTCAGTACTCGATGAACCATGTAAGGGCCTTGCTAGTTGGGTGAGAATTTCCCTTTTGCTTCATCCTGATGTGGGAAGATTTGTTTCAGTACCAATTGCCCCAGTGTGAATTGCCTTGATCTAACCTTTTTGTTGAAAGCTCTTGCCATTCTGTTCTGGTAGAGTTAACCGTGACACATTGCATTCATTCTTTCACCATCAGTGAGAGCCAGTTGATCATACCGATTCCGTACCTATTCTGCATCGCTGAGCTCGGCTTCTTGTATGATTCTTAAGGAAGGGATCTTCACTTTGGCGGGAATAACGACTTCAGTACCGTAAACTACTAAATAGGGAGTTGCCCCAGTTGATGTACGAACTTTTGTTCGATACCCGAGTAAAGCAAATAGTAGCTTTTCATGCCATTGTTTGTAGTTCTCCACCATTTTCCTCAATTTCTTCTTGATGTTATTATTGGCGGCTTTTACGGCTCCATTCATTTGCGATCGGTATGCTGTGGAATTCTGATGCTTGATCTTGATTCACACATGGCTTTCATCAGATCACTGTTGACATTGGCAGCATTGTCAGTGATGATTGACTCAGGTATTCCAAATCGACAGACAATGTGATCCCATACGAAATCTGCTACGACCTTCTTAGTCACAGCCTTATAGGACAAGGCTTCAACCCATTTTGTGAAGTAGTCTATAGCCACCAAAATGAAACTATGTCCTTTGAAGCAGCAGGTTCGATTGGTCCGATGACATCCATGCCCCAAGCATAGAAAGGCAAGGGTGAACTCATTGTATTGAGTTTGTTGGGCGGTACTCGTATCATATCATCATGTATCTGGCATTGGTGACACTTTTGAACATATTTGATGCAGTCTGTTTCCATAGGCATCCAAAAATACCCTGCTCTTAGTATCTTCTTGGCCAAAACGAAGCCGTTCATGTGGGGTCCACGGGTTCTGGCATGTATTTCTTCGAGCAATCTAGATGCCTCCGTGGCATCGACACATCGCACTTTGAAAGAAATGATTGGCCAATATTTGGAGTGTGCATTCTTGGTGTGTGTAGCATTCTCTGGATATTCTCCCTTTTCCAAGTATTCCTTGATGTCATGGAACCACGAATTTTCGTCAAACTCTTTTTCAACATGATCACATTAAGCTAGCTGCTTATGAATTCCTATTGAGATAGGATCGATGATATTCTTGTCTGGATGTTGTACCATGGAAGACAAGGCGGCTAGTGCGTCTGCAAATTCATTCTGAATCCTTAGGACATGCTTGAATTCTATCTTCGTGAACCTCTTGATCAGCTCTTGCACATAATGCAAGTGTGGCAGTATTTTGGTATTCTTAGTAGCCCATTCTCCTAGAACTCGATGTATCAATAGATATGAATCTCCAATTACCAGCAGCTCCTGAGTGTTCATGTCGACGGCTAACCTAAGTCCTAAAATGTAGGCCTCGTATTCTTCCATATTGTTGGTGCACGGGAACCTGAGTTTTGCAGATACTGGTAATGTTGACTGCTTTCTGATACTAAGACGGCTATGATGCCTACTCCCTTGAAGTTTGTTGCTCTGTCGAAGAACATTCTCCAACCGCCGTATGCTTCGGTAATATCTTCTCCTACAAATGATACCTCTTCATCGAGGAAATACGTCTTCAATGGTTCGTATTCTCCGTCTATGGGATTTTCGGCCAAATGATCAGCCAATGCTTTTCCTTTGACTTCCTTCTGAGTTATATAGATGATGTCGAACTCACTCAGCAATATCTGCCACTTTTCTAACTTACCCGTAGGCATGGGCTTCTAAAAGATGTATTTTAGCGGATCCATCCTCGATATGAGATATGTAGTGTCTCAACTTCTGGGCTATCCATGTCAAAGCACAACAGGTGCATTCCAACAAAGAGTACCTAGCTTCGTAAGGTGTGAACTTCTTGCTCAGATAATATATTGCATGCTCATTTCTCCCAGTTTTATCATATTGTCCTAGAACGCAACCAAAGGCCCCATCCAACATAGAAGAATAACGTAGCAGAGGTCTACCTGGTTCTGGTGGGATCAACATGGGTGTTTTAGATAAATACTCCTTGGTTTGGTCGAAGACTTTCTGGCGTTTTTCAGTCCATCTTGTTACAACATCTTTCGTCGGCATTTTGAAGATTGGCTCACATATCACCGTTGATTGTGCTATAAAACGGGTGATATAATTGAGGCACCGTAGAAAACTCATCACATCTTTCTTATTCTTTGGCGTTGGCAAGTCCTGGATAACTTTGATTTTTGATGGGTCTAGCTCAATACCACAGGGACTCCGAAGGCATATTTTGCAGGGTTTAACTTCAAGTTGTATTTTAGAAGCCGATCAAAAAATTTCTTCAGGTCTACTATATGATCCGAACTCCTTTTAGATTTGATGATAACATCATCCACGTACACCTCTATTTCCTTGTGTATCATGTCGTGGAAGATAATCGTCATGGCCCTCATGTAGGTGAACCCATCGTTCTTTTAACCAAACGGCATCATTTTGTAACAATATATCCCCCATGGTGTGATAAAGGCGGTCTTTTTGGCATCCTCTTCATCCATCCAAATCAGATGGTATCCTGCGAAGCAATCTACAAAGGATTGGAGTTCATCCTTAGCGCAGTTGTCGATCAGTATGTGTGTGTTAGGCAGCGGGAAATCATCCTTAGGACTTGCTCTGTTCAGATCTTGGTAATCGACACACACTCTAACTTTCCCATCTTTCTTTGGAACCGGGACAATGTTGGCTAACCAGGTCGGGTATTCGACCACTCAAAGAACCTTGGTGATCTCCTCTTTTATCTTGGTGATCTCCTCTTTTATCTTCAAACTCATATCTGGCTTGAACTTTCTAAGCTTCTGCTTTACCGGTGGACACATGGGATTGGTGGTAGCTTGAGAGCTACTATGGATGTGCTTAAACCAGTCATATCATCGTAAGACCATGCGAAGATGTCCTCATACTCCTTTAGAAACCTGATATACTTTTCATTTTCTGTCGGTGATAGATGGATGCTTATGTAAGTTTCTTTGAGTGTTTCATACTTCCCTAAATTAACGGCCTTAGTTTCCTCTAAATTAGACTTTGGTTTGTTTTCAAAATTCTCTACTTCTTTGACAATTTCCTCAGGTATTACATCATCCTCTAGATCTTCCGAATCACTGTCCTTATGTTGCGTCGTCTCATTACATGTCACAGTCGTAGGTTCCAGGATATGTAATAATTATGCTGAAAAGAATGTAGAAAGATAATAATAAATATGAAAAACAATAATGCATTAAGGAAACTTTTAAATGTCAACAAGTATGACTCGATGGCTCGAGTAATTATTTCAAAACAAAATACTGAAAAATGTCTTAAATTCTCAAAACAATTTGAAAGTAAGTCATGCTAATTTGCCAGGCTACACAGGAACTCTGCGAGCCCGGGATGGTGTAGCAGTCTAATTCTTGAGAAAAGCTCTCTCCTTCATTATTTGAATGGTAAAGTCTTCCTCCTTCTCCTCCTCGACAATCGCGTTGCAGTCCATGTCTTCCTCATCCAGAAATAGCTTCCTCATACCGGCCAAAATCTTATCTTCTTCAGTTCCCGAACATCATGTCAGCTTGACGGAATGTCTGGTACAGAGGTGGTATGGGTTGTTCCAATAGATAATAATGGGGGCGCCATTGCGGTATCCAATCCTGATACTCTTGCATGGTATATTCATATTCGAGTCCAAAGGTCATGCCATGATACTGTGGTTGTACGGGTTTAGTGATCCCTAAAGTGTTTTGCCAAGACCCTTGCCTGGTTCATATCCCGTCCACAACAATATGCTTTCTATCTTCTTGCTCCACCATCGATCCTTTTCAATTGCGTTCACCCGCTCAATGCGGTGATATGTTTCTCCACCCAACTTCCTCCTATTTTTGATGATTGGAACGGTCTGGTTGGTGTATATAGGGTTGCTTCCATCTCCATGAATGATCACCTCCTGATGATTCCATTCAAACTTCACAGCTTGGTGCAGAGTAGAAGCCACTGCCCTAGCTGCATGTATCCACGGTCGTCCCAAGAATAAGTTGTAAGTAGCAGATATATCTAACACTTGGAACTCAACATCAAACCATGTTGTACCCATCTGTAGATCAAGGTTGATTTCCCCGATAGTGGATCTCTGGGATCCATTGAATGCCTTTACGTTCATGCTGCCCATTCGTATCTCGTGAAGGCCCTTACCTAATCTCTTCAGAGTGGTCAATGGACATATATTCAGACTCGAACCTCCATCTATCAGGACCCTGGCAATGAACTTGTCCTCGAATTGCACTGTGATTTGCAATGCCTTATTGTGATTTAGTCCTTATGGTGGTAACTCATCTTCATGGAAAGTGATTTTATGGCTCTAATACTTGTCTGACCATATTAGCCATCTCTCCACTAGTGATGTCGGCGGGTACATAAGCTTCACTTAACACCTTCATCAAAGCATTTTTGTGCGTGTCTGAGTTTTGCAACAGTGATAAGATGGATATATGAGCAGGAGTCTTGTTCAGGTTGTCAACAACAGAGTATTCCCTTGCTTGTATCTTCCTCCAAAGATCGTCAGTGCCGGTCTCAACAACAGGCGGTTTAGGTGCAGCTTTCTTGCTTGTTCCTCGTAGATTCTCAGGTGTGTAAACTCTTCCAGTTCTAGTCATACCTTATGCGGCACCTATTTCTTCCATTTTGGCTTTTCCCTTTCTTCTTGCTTCCGTAACATAATCCCATGGAATGGTATCACGCTAGTAAGATGGTGTGGGAGCTACCATTACATTGAAGGGTGTAGCTACCTCAACTTCAAATGGCGCTTGGGTTCGTACCACAACTGGAGTGAGGGTGACCGAAGATGTTTTAGGAGCGTCTCCCTCTCGGATGAGTCCAATGGACCCTTCTTGATCCCACTCTTCATCAGTTTCTATCACGTTCACTCCATCACCTATGTGATTCAGGAGAGGGTTGTTGCAGATATTCAGTGCAGCTTCCTTTTCTTGTATAACCTTATTGTCGATCAGTGTCTAAATCTTATCTTTCAGCGTGTAGCATTCCTCAATGGCATGACCCTTTATGCCTGAATGATAAGCACATGTTTTGTTAGGGCTGATCCATTGGGAAGGATTTTCCACAACAACAGCAGGAATAGGGGTGACGTAACTGGTGGCCTTCGGTCTTTTATATAATTGGGCTATGGGTTCAGCAATTGGGATGTATTGTCTAGGAGGTTTGCGGTCGAAATTTGGACGTGGCTTTGGGTTGCTTTGGCAGGCGGGTGGAGGTGAATGGTAATATGTAGGTTGAGTGTTATAGGTATGGTAGGTGGTGGCAGGGTATTGGTATTTTGGGGGTGAGGGTTGATACGTGGATAGAGGTGTCTGGTATGTGAGGGGAAACTTACGGCCATGGGCTACCATCACGACACCCACTTCTTTCTTCTTTGAAATACCTCGAAATTAGTCACCATCCCACTCTTGATTCCTTCTTCTATTCTTTCCCCTAACTTGATGATGTCTGAGAACTTGTGATTTTCGATTACCATCAACCTTTTATAATACTGCGGATCTTGAGCTCTAACAAAAAACTTGTTCATTTGTTCTTCTTTCAGCGCTGGCCTTACCTTTGCGGATTCTGACCTCCAAAGAGTAGCATACTCGCGAAAGGTTTCTGTCGGCTTCTTCTTGAGGTTTTGGATATAGAAAATGCCTGGAGCGTTCTCTGTGTTGAACCTGAATCTATTCATGAAATCTGATGCCATACTTATCCAATTTTCCCACTTCTTCGGGTTTTGACTGATATACCAAGACAAAGTGTCTCTTGTAAGTCTTCACATGAATAATTTCATGCCTATTTGTTCATTATTACCCACTCCTACAAGCTTGTCGCAATATGTTCTTAGATGCACCTTCGGATCACCAGTGCCATCGAACATTTCAAACTTTGGAGGTTTGTAACCCTCTGGCAGTTCCACATCTGGCTGAATACACAGATCTTTGTAATTCATACCTTTAATGCCTTTCCCACCTTCAACACTCTGGACCCTCCCTATGAGTTTCTTGAGTTCCTCCGCCATGTTTCTAATGAGCAGGTCCTTTTCAGTCAATTCGGGTATGTATAGGGTTTGTTGTGGTGTATGGGGTAAGGTTTCTACATATATCAAATTTCTTTGATGAATCCCTAGAACTTGGGTATATGGGTGATCTTTGGTCAAGTTTTGTGGATCGGGAGTAGGTTGTGATGCATTTTGGGGGTATGATATGTAGTGGTTTGTGGGTAATGAGTTGGATGATGGTGATTTTGTTGAGGGGCTTGCACTGGTGGTGGGTTAAGGTTCTGGGGAGGAGCGGGATTATGATACTGGTGTGGTGGATTTGGAGCCATGGGTGGTGGGTTCTGCTTTTGTGCGTTTTGTGGTGGTGTTTGGTTTTGGATAGTCAGGTTTTGCTGGTTGATGTCAGGAACATTGAGAGTAAGGGAAAGGTTTGGCAGATTTCGGACCTGTTCAAGCTCGCCTTGTAGTTCCAGGATTTTCTGCTCCAAGTGTAAGACCAACTCGTTCTGCCCCGAGGTACTTCTACCATCTGAAGTTTCGACATTTTCCGCCATAGCAGCATTGTCTTTGCGGATACCACTTAAATCATTCATTTTTTCTTTGCCCTTACTTTTGCTTTTTCGATCTCTAGGTGGAGGAGGAGGCGGAGGACCTCTGGATTTATGTGGTATGCTGACGATACCAGTATGTACGAACCAACCTTTCGGAATGGGAATAATCAGAAAGAAAGAAAAGTAAAAGGTAGCCAAGTCAGTAAGGTGAAATAAAAGAGTGTTGGCAATATTTAAACATGTTTCACAAATTCAAGTAATAATTCCCGTCCTAATTTGGGGACCTCATTGTGCCTGAGGTAGACCTAAGTGACACATAGACTTAGAGAAAATTGGTTCCCACGTTTGCTTCATTTCATTAATGTGAAAGTGAGCCAAAATAATCTTTTACTAAATCGACGATAATATAATAAAGTTACTAATGACATTTAGCCCTATTACATCAAAATCTAATCTAAGCTAGAAAGCAGTAAAGAACATCATCATCTAATCTACTTGGTTCCTGAAGGACCTTCTCCATGCTTGACTCTTTTGACCTCATCAATCATGTTTTCCAAATCGCACATATCTAGCAATAAGTATGCTTTTTGCCAGCTTTCCTCTCCGTTAGTCCTTGTTCCAAGTATTCCATTCTTTCCATTAACTTAGTGGCAATCTCCTTCCATTCCTTATCGCCTCCATGTTCACTTTGTGTTATTCCAGATGTTTAGCACCTAGTCTTTACGACTAGGTAAGCCTAATATTGCAAAAAATATAAAGAAACACAACATTTTAAAGATAAACAACATATTGTAAATAGCCAAGAGTAGTACCACGCGGCATATACAAAATAATTTCCCAAGACCCAGAATATCACTAAGTCACAAGGTGCTATCATCTATGTAGCCCTATACAAAAGTCTCTAGATAATAAAGAAAGTCTCTAGGCGAGGGAGTAGAAGGGGACTCCGAAGATCTGCGGATGTAAGCAGAAGTACCTTGAAGTCTCCTAGAATCAGCAGCACGTACTAACCCCGAGGCTGATAGCTCGCACTTGGATTTGCACACAAAAACATGTGCAAGGAAGGGCATGAGTACACCACAATGGTACCCAATAAGTGCCAAGCCTAACCTCGGTCGAGTAGTGACGAGGTCAGGTCAAGGCCCTACCGGAGTAAATATAATAAATTAAACAATAAAAGATATAAGTGAAATTTACGGTAACATAGTTAAGAGAAATTCTCAAAAATTTAACAGTTAAGGGAGCCCTCAGCTCAAAACAAGGTAAACACAGTGGGAAATCTCCCGGGATACCGTTCCGTAGTTCCGAATGAATATGCAGTACAGGGGGATCTCCCAGAATACGTCTGTAGTCCCAAAGTAAATATGCAATACAGGGGGATCTCCCGGAATACGTCCGTAGTCCCAAAGTAAATATGTAGTGCTGGGGGATCTTTCGGAATACGTCCGAAGTCCCAAAGTAAATATGAAGTACAGGGGGATCTCCCAGAATACGTCCGTAGTCCCAAAGTAAATATGCAGTACAGGGGGATCTCCCAGAATACGTCTGTAGTCCCAAAGTAAATATGCAGTACTGGGGGATCTCCCGGAATACGTCTGTAGTCCCAATTTAAATATGCAACGCAAAATGAAATGGCAGGTTTGGCATCGAGTTATACAGTTTATACTGAACACAGATAAGGGAATAGGGATTTAACTAATCATGGCGCACAGAATGTCAAATAGGCAGTTAAAATACGTAAGCATGCTTTTCTAGTCTATACTAAACAATTAAGCATATTAGTGCAATTTAATAAGAGAAGCAATTTATGATTTAAAAAGCATAAACAGGATTTTTTTTTGCAATAATAGCCCGTGTAAATACTCGTCACCTCACGTACACGGCGCCCACACACGAAATAATATCAAGACATCCTAAGGGAAAAGTTTCCAACACAAGGTTAGGCAAGCCACTTACCTCGAACAACTCAAATCACCTCGATAACACGTTCTTGCCACGAGTATCCGACTCCAAATGGCCCGAATCTATTCAAATAAATTGCATAATGTAAATATAACTACGAGTAACTAATTTAGCTAATTAATTCGAAGCAAAAGCGTGAAATTAGGAAAAACACCCAAAACGTCACCCCGGGCCCACGTCTCGGAATCGGGTAAAAGTCGCAAAATACAAACACCCATTCACTCACGAGTTTACTCGGACCAAAATTGCTCAAATCTGATACCAAAATTTCGATCAAAACCCCCAAATTTGGCCTAAGAATCTATCTCAAATTTTCACCCCAAATCCGAAATTAAATCATGAAATCAACCATAGATTAGTGGAATATAATCATAAAGGAGTTAGGAATCATTACCCAAAAACATCCTCCGAAAATCTCTCCAAATTTTGCCTTCTGCCGAGCTCTCAATCAAATTTTTGTGTTATGAGCTCAACCCTCGTTTTTGAACCTTAAATTCTGCCCAGGTGCGTTCTTCTTCGCGAACGCGACATCACGATCGCGAATGCGATGAATAATCTTCCACTAGCCCAAAATTCCCCCTTCGCAAACACGAGGGGACTTCTCGCGAACGCGTACCTTCCACTGACGAACCCTTCGCGAACGCGGAAACCTCTTCGCCAATGCATAGGCTTACTACCCGAAGCTTCCTCTGCCCTGTTCCTCTACGCGAACGTGAGGACCATATCACGAACGCGTAGGCTTAAGGTCCCACACCTTCGCAAACGCGGGAACAACTTCGCTGCCTTTCGCAGATGCTCTACGCGAACGCGAGGCACCTCTCGCGAACGCGATGAAGGATTTTTCTGCAATAAAACACCAGAATCTTCCACTTCTCTAAGTCCAAAGATGACTCGTTGAGCATCCAAAACACAAACGAGGCCCCCAGGACCTCGACCAAACATACCAACCAATCCTAAAACACCATACAAACTTAGTTGAGCTCTCAAATCCCATCAAATAACGCTAAAATCACGAATCACCTTCCAATTCAAACTTAAAGAACTTAAAACTTCAAAATTCTACAACCGATGCCGAAACCTATCAAATCACGTCCGATTGACCTCAAATTTTGTGCACAAGTCATAATTAACATTACGGACATACTCTAACTTCTGAAATCAGAAAACGACCCCGATATCAAAAATTTCACTACCGGCCCAAAACTCAAAAAATTTGACTTTCGCCATTTCAAGCCTAAATGAGCTATGAACCTCCAAAACACAATCCGAATACGCTCCTAAACCCAAAATCACCTAACAGAGCTAACGAAACCGACAGAATTCCATTCCAGAGTCATTTTCACACAGTTTTGACTACGGTCCAAATCCTAAGGCTTAAGCTCTCATTTAGGGACTAAGTGTCCCAAAACACTTCGAAACTCAAAACCAATTATCCCGACAAGTCACAATAGCAGAAAAAGATTTGGGGAAAGCAATTAATAGGGGATCAGGGCTATTACTCTCAAAACGATCAACCGGATCGTTACAGGACTCGAACACCCTTTTGCGTAGCCTCTTGTATTTCGCCTATGCCCCAGTTATGTCGTCTTCCAGCCATGATAGATAGTAGTACATATGACCGGCGTGATACCTGTCTGGCTCAATATTTTCTCCTTCCACAATGATCTTTTGGTTCTACATGTGTTGTGCTTCAAACTTGAACGGAATGACATCTCCCTTGAAATCTTCCTTGTACTAGACCATATTGGAAACCCGGGGTATAACTTGTTTTCTTCAAGCTTGTCTCATTACCCTTATAGAAGTGTAAGGGTATATGCCTCATAGCCCGATCAGTACCAAATGAGTAGTTCCTTTTGATCTGATGATGAACTCACTACTAGGAAACCATTCAAACATCCAATGCACTTGCTCGTCTGTCAGATTGCAAAAGAAACGCACCCAACTTATAGCATTTCCAGGCTTTGCAAACTTGTCTGGAATAAACGTCATTTTCTTTGGGTGATGGTTGGCTATGTAGTCATTTAGTGGCCTTCACAAAAGCTGTTGACGATACTCAACCCTCTGAAAGTGTTCCAGCATCCAGACTAGTAACAATAGATTGCAACCCTTAAAATGTCCAAACCCACGCTTGTGCCGAACTAGAGCATGGTACATCTCAGTTAAGATCATTGGAATGATAGTATAGGTTGGTCCTTCGATACCATCCATTAAGGTCCTGGCGACCATGTCTAAGCGAGTATGAATTATTCCTCCTTTCATCAGAAAGATCAACAATCCCAGGAAGCAGACAATGAAAACATAAACCCGACAATGCACCCATCCCAAAAAGGTAATGGCCAGTTCATCATGATGAAGACAATATGACTTGTTATGCCCATAACGTTCGTAAAGAAACTCAAAAGGGTTGCACGATTTCTTTAGACAGAGTAATTCATCATTCTTCTTAAAACCCAACATTTTTAGAAAACTGCAGGGAGTGCGATTCTCCGGTACTAGCAGTCCCGGACTATCCCATGGTAACTTGGCGAACCCCCCTATATTGCCAAATCGGAAAATAGCTCGTTTTGCATCCCAAAATATGGTAGCGGCCTCGATAAATTCCCTATTTGGTTAAATGTTCAGCAAAGATGGCAAGTCACTAAGTACTCTCCTCACATGATTCTTGTCACAAGACGCGAGGTCTTTCCACCAGTCAAGTAGTAAAGGCGGGATGTTCTGGACCATGCCAAACCTAGGGATTTCCTGCTTCATTTCTACAAACAAATAAAGTTAATCATTCTCCCCCTCCAAATTCGGCTACTTACGCAATAATAATCAACATGTTGGCATATTTTCTCCAAGTAATGCACATAACATGATCGTGTCCTTTGGGATTATGGAAATCCCGTCGGACTTTGGACAAGGTTTATCTAAGCGGGTTGTTACATAAATAACGCTTCAACCCGTATGAGGTTTATCATGATGCATGTACATTTAAAAAATTGGAGTAGGGTTTCTAGAAGGGTCTAGACTGGTACTCCCAAGTGGATAACTTGAGAGGGAAAGGAACGGGACCGTCGACTACACCATTGATCGACTAGTCTACCGCAAATAAGCCTTTTCGATTTAAAAAGGGTAATTTCAAGAAAGCGCGGACACTCATCAAGTGCCGCTATGTTGATAATTGGCACGAGTGGAGTACAATACGGAGCATGCTTTATGCAGGAATAATAACATATTGCCAAGTATTTAAATGATAAAGGTACGTAAAAGTAGTAAATAACATAGCAAAAACGAACATGAAAAGAAGAGGAAAGAAAAGAAAGACAAAAGAGAGAAGTTAGTTTAACTCATGAAAACGTGCGAGGATGTAATGAAGCAAGTAAGGAAATAAGGATGGGAGAGTCATAATATAGCATTCTTAGGCTAGATGAAAGAGATGGAGAGAGTTCATACATGTCATAGCAAATAAATGAGAATAAGGGAAGGGATATGCATGTCATAGCAGCTTATAACAAATAAAGTTGAATAAGGAAAGGGATGTGCGTGTCATAGCAGTTTAAAACAAACAAGAAAAGTAACCCACATAAATCAAGTTCGTCATGGTAAGAGCCTAAGTGTATCCCCAATAGAGTCACCATGTTGTCGCGCCCTATTTTCTCTCTAAAGCGGGTTTCGACGTGTGACAACTCTTTTAAGGAGGTATTAAAAAAGAAGAGTCACCACATAAAGATTTAAGGTGTGTTAGGGCACCTATTTACAAGTAACTATGTTTTAACTAGTTCAAGTTCACCAAATATCGGGTAAGGGCTCAAATTACCTCGAAGAGAAGGAGTTAGGCACTCTTTGAGGTCCACAACTACGGGTCCCGGCCGAACCTTAAACTATGTGGATTATGTAATTAAGCTAGGTGATCAAATAAAAAAAGGGAAATATAAAAGTCGAAGAGTCTTATCATAACATATAGGAATTGGTACAAATCCTTGATGATAACAAAGATACAACTACATTCATTTATGTTAAATGACTAAGAATAAATAACACGTATATAAAGGAAAAGGGGGGGTCCTAAGTTTTTTAACCTAAAGGATCACCCCGTACAATATAAATAATAATTCGCAACTCCTTTAAGGTAGGAATTGCTCATATTATTCAGCGGGTACAGACTATCATCTCCTGCTACCTTATTACTATGTCGAAGTGTAACGACCCGGCCGGTCGTTTCGAGAGTTTTAACCCTATTTTCCCCATTCCCACTTCTTTTGTGTTATTCAGCTATATTATGTTATATCGAGTTAGTTGGTTCGAGTCCGGAAGGAACTCGGAGTGAAATGAGACACTTAGTCTCACAATTGAAAATTTTAAGTTAGAAAAGTGGACCGGATATGGACCTATATGTAAACGACCTCGGATTTGAATTTTGATGATTCCAATAGCTCCGTATTGTGATTTTGGGCTTAGGAGCGTGTCCGGAATATTATTTGGAAGTCCATAGAGGAATTAGGCTTGAAATGCCGAAAGTTTTATTTTTGAGAAGTTTGACCGGGGGTTGACTTTTTGATATCGGGGTCAGAATCCGATTCTGAAAATTGGAATACCTCTATTATGTCATTTAGCACTTGTATGAAAAATTTGAGGTCAATCGGATGTGATTTGATAGGTTTCGGAGTTGTTTGTAGAAATTAGAAATTTCAAAGTTCATTAGGCTTGAATTGGGGTGTAATTCATAGTTTTAGCGTTGTTTGAGGTGATTTGAGGATTCGACTAAGTTCGTATAATATTTTAGGACTTGTTGGTATATTTGGTTGAGGTCCCGAGGGCCTCGGGTGAGTTTCGGATGGTTAACGGATCAAAAATTGAACTAGAACATCTGCTGCAATTTCCTTCTGTTGGAAATTGCTTCTGCCCAGAAATCGAAGCCCAGATCGAGCTCAGGGTCGAGGGCCACGATCGAAGCCCAGATCGAGCTCAGGGTCGAGGGCCACGATCGAAGCCCAGATCGAGCTCAGGGTCGAGGGGCACGATCGAAGCCATGATCGAGCCCAGAGTCGAGGGCCACGATCGAAGGCATGATCGAGCTCAGGGTCGAGGGCCTCGATCGAAGGCCAAGATCGAGGCAGAACCGAGGATGTTTGGGCAAAATTATAAAAACAGGGACTTCGTCCCATTTGCCATTTTTGACAAATTGGAGCTTGGGAAGAGGCGATTTTTGATATATTTTCAAGGAAAACTTGAGATAAGTCCCTTGTGATCATTTCTACTCCATAATATTGAATTATCATCGATTAATCCGACTAGATTACATGATTTTGAGGTGTAAATCAGAGATTGAAACTTAGAAATTTGGAAATAAGATTTGTAGATTTGAGGGTCGAGTTGAGGTCGGATTTTGGTAAAATTGATATGGGTAGACTCATGGTTGGATGGGCTTTCAGATTTTATAACTTTTGTCGGGTTCCGAGACGTGGGCCCCACAGGCGATTTTTGAGCCAATTTCAGGTTTTGGTCTAATTTTGAAGCTTTTCTTGTGGAATTCATTCCCTTAGCGTATATTGATGGTATTATACTGATTGTGAATAGATTTGGAGCATTTGGAGGCAGAGTACAGAGGCAAGAGCATTGCGGGGTAAAGATTTGACCGGTTTGAGGTAAGTAACGATTATAAATCTAGTCCTGAGGGTATGAAACCCCGGATTTCATATCATTCTATTATTTTGAAGTGACGCACATGCTAGGTGACGGGCATGTGGGCGTGCACTATTGGGAATTTGTGACTTGGTCCGTCCCGTAGCAACTGTAAAGTTGCATACTTTGTTGAAACCATTTGATACTTATATGTTTTAGAAAGAATTTCTGTAAATTTGGCTGAATGCCATGTTTGGGCCTTGCGCCAATGCTGTTTGGACCCTTAGGGGCTGTTTCTTACCATCCTCTCACTGCTTTTGATTGAAAATCTATACTCAGTCATGTTTATATTTGTTTACCACATAACTCAATTTTATGACTTTATTTTGATGCATATAAATATTTTGGGCCGAATGCCCTGTTTTACTGAAATGCCCGAGGGCCTGATTTGTGAGGATGAGTGTGGATCGGGGCTGCCCGCCTGCAGCATACTTTATGATTGAGTGAGGCTGAGGGCCTGATTTGTGAGGATGAGTGTGGATCGGGGCTGCCCGCCTGCAGCATACTTTATGACTGAGTGAGGCCGAGGGCCTGATTTGTAAGGATGAGTGTGGATCGGGGTTGCCCGCCTGCAGCATACTTTATTATTATCGCACGTGAGTTTTCCGTGCAGATTATAGTGCTTGGGCTGAAAGAGCCCCTCCGGAGTCTGTACACACCCCCAGTGAGTGCAGGTACCTACTGAGTGCGAGTGCCGAGTGCTGAGTGACTGGGAGGCAAGAGTGATTGTGAGGTATGCCCGAGTGGCAAGAGTGATTGTGAGGTATGCCCGAGTGGCAAGAGTGATTGTGAGGTATGCCCGAGTGGCAAGAGTGATTGTGAGGTATGCCCGAGTGGCACGAGTGACTGTGAGGTTTGCCCGAGGGGATGTTTATGATTTCATCATTTTTTTCTCACCTTTGCATTGAGCCTTTGTTTAAAAACTGTTAATAAAATGTCTTTGAATGATTTTTTACTGGAACTGGGTTTAAACGAGATGTTTGATTCAAATCCTAATTTTTAAAAGCATGTGGTATTTTACTGAGATTTTTCTGATATGAACGTTATATGCCTTATTTCTCGTCATTACTGCTCAATCTTTATTTATTGTTATTACTTACTGAGTTGGCGTACTCACGTTACTCCCTGCACCTTGTGTGCAGATCCAGGTGTAGCTGGACACGGTAGCGGTTATTGAGTGTTAGGTGAGGTGTGTGCAATTCCTAGAGACACGATTTCTATTAGTGTACGAAATAACAAATAAGACATGTTGAACGAAATAGCAAATAGAACACATAGACCCTATAGGCATGTTTTGTACCCTTTATGCAAGAACAAAGCACATCCATTCACCAATTTCACTATACCCCCAATTATTCGTTTTTACAAGTTACAAGACCAGAATAGAATAATACAAACTCAAAGATGACAGAAATACATTGTGAACAACTAATTTTTGACCACACCCAAATTATATACTATTTTAGTGTAAATATTTTCTTTAGGTCTAATTATTAATATATATATATATATATATATATATATATATATATATATATATATATACACACACATACATACACACACTTATAGAACATATTTTATTTCTATTTGTAAAGAGAAAATAAAAATTTACAAAAAATATATGATTTCTTTTAATTAGAATTTTAATAAGTAAACTATTATATTTTTCTT